>NC_064623.1:79359119-79662149 GCF_023898315.1 Schistocerca nitens | reverse complement strand
ATCACTGATGCTTCCGCTAACCGCACACCACCACGTTGCCTTTTTGAAGTCAGAGAGATCAAATATTTCACAGACCGCTAACCACCGCAGAACAAAGAGTATAATACACTAAAACAGGGCTTCCCAACCTTTTCAGCTGGCGGACCCCTTCTTCAGTCGATAATCCATGGCGGACCCCTAGTCAGTCAAGAGCACAGTAACTTCAAATTTCAGAGCGAAACCCATGGGAACTGAAAGCTTCATAATGCTGGTGCCATGTTCCCAATGACCCCACCCCCTCCCCCCGAAGTATCAATAGTCTTTGGCTTAGAGATGAATGAAAACAACCTGAAATTAACGGTCCAATTGGAACTCTCACTGTATCCAGACACTTACTAGTGGATTTACTCCCTTTGTTCAACACACTATAGCCTGATTAAAATTACTTGGTATTTGAAATTTCATACGATGGACCTGTCCTCCTCCAAGAACAATCAACGTCACGTCCAAACTGTTCGCTGTTGACAAGCTGTCGCTTATGGTCTGTTCACTTCCACTATTTAGCTACTGTTGTGTAAGGAGCATGCATATTTCGTAACAGTCGTGTGTGTGTGGGGGGGGGGGGGGGGGAGGGGTCGTGAAATCCGAAGAAAAATGTTCAAATGTATGTAAAGTCTTCATTGGATCGTCCTCCCTCCTCATTCATTTCAACTGGAAACGTCCCTTGTGAAAGCGAAGGAGAAACTGCACCCTTCTTCAATGATCCTGACTTCAGCCACCGGTCCATGTTAGATGTAATAAACTGGTCAAAAATCGACTTATGAAATAGGTAGTGCACTGACAAGGCAAGTTTAACATTTAATGATGCCTGGGGCCGCATACGTGCCAGCGAGCGGTGTGATTGGTCGACAAACCTCGCTCCGCGCATGCGTAAAAGGCGCATTCTAGCGCCGTGAGCCGGCGCACAAACGACCCCCGTATTGTTGCTAAACAGTCGATCAGAGAAGCCGCATTCTCCGGCACGAAACTGTGTAATCGTTCTCACTTAGAAACCGCAAAGACTGCTTGGGGATACGACCTGAAGTAAAAGTACACATGTTTTTCACACGAAAAAAAGTGATGAATTTGATTTTCACATTTTTATTCAATAATTTTACTCATTATTTGACACGATTTGGTGAAGGGCGACCGCGGACTCCCTAGAAAGAGCCGGCGGACCCCTAAGGTGTTCGCGGACCATAGGTTGGGAAGCCCTGCACTAAAAGATAACTTCCAAGACGTAGCACGTCAACTGTGCACTGCTGCCGCCTGTAAGCATTGGTGCCAACTTGCAACACAACGAAATGTATATTGCATGGTGTTCATACTATTTTGCTAGCCGACCCTTCACGGAACATACACTCTCGGAATGCCAACAGCATACCTCTCTGTACTGCAGAACGCCTCTTCTGTATCCTATGCATCGGAGGTTTGTTGAGCATCTCGTGACAAAATGCGCTGCTCTTCGCTAAATCTTCTGTGTCTCTTCTATTAATCTAATTTGGTAAGTGTTCCAAACTGATGAACAGCACTCAAGAATTAGTAGAACAAGTATTTTTTCCAGCTACTTGTTTCGTGGATGAATTATATTTCCTCAACATTTTCCCAATGGATCTGCATCTAGATCTACGTCATACACCGCAAGCCTCCTAGCGGTGTGTGGCGGAGGGTACTTTCGGTACCACTATACGATCTCTCCAACCCTGTTCCACTCGCGAATAGTGCGTAGGAAGAATGACTGTCGGTAAGCCTCTGTATTGGCTCTAATTTCTCGAATTTTCTCCTCCTGGTGAATACGCGAGATGTACGGGGGTGGCGGGTGTGTGTGTGTGTGTGTGTGTGTGTGTGTGTGTGTAGGGGGAAGTAACATGTTGTCCGACTCCTCCTGAAAAGTGCTGCCCCGAAATTTCAATAGTAAATCTCACCGTGATGCACAATGCTTCTCTTGTAACGTCTGCCAGTGGAGTTTGTTTAGCAGCTCCGTAACGCTCTCTCGCCAGCTAAACGATCCAGTAACGAAACGCGCCGCTCTTCGTTGGATCTTCTCTATCTCCTCTATCAGTCATACCTGATGGGGATCCCAGATAGATGACCATTACTCAAGAATCTGGGGAACAAGCGCCTTATAAGCCACCTCTTTCGTGGATGAGTTACCTTTCCTTAAGATACTTCCAATGAAACTGAGTCTGGTGTTTGCTTTTCCAGTATGTGTTTTATATGGTCATTCCACTTAAGGTCGCTCTGTATAGTTACGCCTAGATATTTTACGGCAGATGCTGTCTGCAGCTGTTTGTCATCAATAGTGTAGCTGTACAGCAGTGGATTTCTTTTCCTATGTATGCACAATATGTCACATTTATTTACGTTCAGGATCAGCTGCAAGAGCCTGCACCAATCATCAATTCTATGCAGGTCGTTCAGGAAATTCTGGCGTCCATTAACGGTCAAAAAATATCCAATCTACGTCTGCCTGTTCAACGTGGTCATTAGTGGTGTAGGTTACATAGAATCCACCGGAAGAACTTCCTGATATCTGGAGCTGCTCCAGTTGACAGCAGGAGACCGTGGCCTGACTAACTCTCTGCATTTGGGGCTCTGCATGAACCGTTTGCTCATTTAGTTGAGAGTAGTATTCTCTTGTTCCAGGTGCGTTTCTTTCCTTGGTAGCATATTCATTCGCTATCGCGGAAGTGTACGTTCTAGTACGCTTAAGTAAAATTAATTCCCGTGTAGGTACATCCCAGCTATGGCATTTGATCCCACGGATACAACATATACACTGCCTGACAAAAAAAGTAAAGCTACCAACAGACACAGTCGGATGTCACATGAATGTTCGAACACGCACACAACGCTGATGGATGTATGAAAGGTGAAAGTAACGAGTTTCTTTGACAGGCAGATCAGTTACCAGAGTGCTACAATACTTTTCGTGTTTACAGTTGTTACCATGTCTGGTAGAATATATAAAGGACGTGAATAGCATCAGATGTCGACTGATCACTGTGAAGAAGACGGAGATGCCGTGTACTCGTGTGAGACAACGTTATCAGCAAATGACAGAATTTGGTAGGAGCCTCATTGCGCGTCTCCATTTGACCAGCTGGTCGAATCGTGCAACCTCCAGATTTGTGGAGCATTCGGAACTGGCAGTGGCTCGATATACGATTGTATAGGGACGTGAGGGCGGGCGTACTCTACGTCAAGGTTCCGGTCGGCCACTGGGAAGTATCGTGGTATTTTACACCAAGTACGTCCTATATCCCACTGTGCCTGCCATCCGAGAACAAGTAGTGCACTCCCTGCAACAAATCTGTCATCCTGCGCCACTGGTCGGAGGCCACAGCAGCCAGACTAAGGGATTACCGTTCCATACCGCCGTAACAGCACAGCCAAAACGGCTGCTTTTGGAGTGTTGTCGTGGCAATGGACTGCAGAGATGAATCGTGGTTCTGCACTGCCCCAGGCGACCGTTGTGGACGAGTATGGCAGCGAGCAAGGCTGGCGTCATAGTGTGGGGAGCCATAGGGTATTATTTCGGATCACGGCTGGTAGTGACGTCACAACGGTACGTCACGGACATCCTGAGTCCTCACGTGTTACGTTTCACGTGACACTACTGTGGCGCCATTACCCGACAGAACACTGTTCGTCCATACGTGGCTCGTGTCACTACGAACTGCCTGCGCGATGTTGTACTACTGTATCAACAATATCCCCAATCTGTCCTCGATGGAACGTGCGCAGGATCAACTCGGACGTCAACTCCGTCCCAGTCCCAATGTCGAGGATACTGAGGACCAGTTACAGCAGTCGGGGGCCAGCTTACCTCAGGAGGACACCCCTCCCAACCCAATCAGCGCATATAACCAGGCCAGAGGGAGAGCAATATCGTACTCATAAAGGGGCTCATAATGCCGAGATGTCGGTGCTTCACTTTTTTGTCAGGTGGTCTATTCTGATACCAAAGGATCTTGTAATTTGGAAGGAAGACTACTGCCACGAATGTGCAGAGAGCCGATATCGTTGCTGGCGGAGTGCGGATGACCGATAAGAAATAGTAAAGGAGTGGGGGTCGTGTGCCGGCAGGTGGACGGCTCGATGCTGGGGGCGGCGGCGTGCGGCGACGGCAGCCGGCCGGCGTCGCGGCGCTCGTCCGGCGGGGGCGGCGACGTCGACGGCGGGAGGCGGCGGAGGCGGCGCCCCGAGGACGGCCCGCCGCTGCTGCTGCCCAACGTCAGCCCGGTGGTCAGCCCCGCGGAGCGCGAGCTGCTCGCCGCCAAGGAGCGCGCGCTCGCCGAGGAGGTGCGCCGCACTCCTGCCCTCTCCACACTCTGCCCTTCTTATTCCTGTTCCGTAATTCTTAATCTTCATGTTCCGTTCCTCACCCTCCTCCTCTCCATTTCTTTCTCCTCCTCCTCCTCCTCCTCCTCCTCTACTTCCTCTTCTTCTTCGAGTTCCACATTATTATTCTCTCCATTTGTATCTTCTTCCTTAATATCTTAGTCTTCTTCCCCTACTCCTCTTCCTTCCTCTAGCTATTCATGTTCTGTATTTCATTTTCTTTATGTTTCATACTTCTTTGTAGTTTACTTATTTTTCGTCTTCTTCTTTCTCCTCCTCTTACTCCTCCTGTTCGTTTTCTGCTTCTTCTTATCTTACGCTCTCTTTCCTCCTCTCTTTCTTCCTCTCTTTCCATTATTTCTTCTTCTTTATCTTCTGCTTCTTCATGTTTAATATTATTACATCTCCTTCCTTCTCCTCCGTTTCCTCTTCTTTGTCTTCTTTTAATTCCATATTTCTTTCTTCTTTTCTTCCTTCTTTCCTTCTTCCTCTTCCTCCTTCTACGCTCCTCAGTATTCCATATATCCTCCCCATCTTTTTTCTTCTTCTTCTTCTTCTTCTCCTTCTTCTTTATTGGTGTTCCATGTTTCTTCTTCTTACTTTCCTCCAATTCTTCATGTTGCATATGTCTTCTTCCTCTGCATATTGCCTATTTATTCTCCTTTATCCTCCTCTTCGACCGATGACCGTAGCAGTCTGGTCCCTTTAATCCCACAACCTATCCTCCTCTTCCTCCTCCTCCTCATTTTCCTCCTCTCCTCCCCCTCCCTCCCCTCCTCCTTCTCCCCTCATTTATTCTTTTTCTATCTATTCATCTCTTTCTTTTCCTTCAAGATCCATAGTTCTTCTTTTTATCTTACTCCTTTTCCCCTTACAATTTCGCTGCTTTTCAGCCACTCGTTATTCCAACAGCTACTACCTCAATTTAATCAGAAATGTCTGAAATAAATCTGAATGGTCTATTGTGCAAGCGTACTACATGGATAGCAGAGAATAAACGATCACATTTATTTGACTCTAAAGCGGTATTAAGTCGCCCACCATATCAAATATTTAATCTTTGCGGCACTCAGGAAACCTATTGTCGTCAACTCTATTGTTATTACTATTGAAATAATTAATTTCCATTCTGCATACGAAACGTAAATCAATATTATTGTCTCACAAAAGGAAACCCTAAACAACCTATGATGTGGCGTAAAGACATCGTCGTCATGAAACAATATGTCACGTAATGCAAAGATGACAAGTAAGAAACTCACTGAGACATTGCTCCAGCGCCGGCCGCGGTGGCCGTGCGGTTCTAGGCGCTTCAGTCCGGAACCGCGGGACTGCTACGGTCGTAGGTTCGAATCCTGCCTCGGGCATGGATGTGTGTGATGTCCTTAGGTTAGTTAGGTTTAGGTAGTTCTAAGTTCTAGGGGACTGATGACCTAAGATGTTAAGTCCCATAGTGCTCAGAGCCATTTGAACCATTGCTCCAGCATGACACTGTCGCTCGGCTGATAACTCAACAATATTTCATTACTGGAAGAATGCTTTGGTAAATTATATATGAGAATACTATTTTGATAGAATGAAACTGTATTGGGAAACCGGGAGATAAAATACGAATAATTATTCACATGGTGCGTAGCATGGTCAAATAGAAGAAAAAAATAGATAAAAGGGCTACAGAAATTGCCATGTCTTCTTTGGAGCTGGTTCAATTATATTCGTAGAGCGGTCAAGAGGTAATCTGTACAACTAACAAGACAATAATTTGGTAACATTTTACATGTCCGAAAAATTAAAGTATACTTTTCAAATGTGTCGAAAAAATGTAAAGGAAGGGTGTCAAAAAGGGCTAATCCTGAAAGTGATATAATGAAGTACAGCCATTACTTTCATATGATATAGGAAATAATTGTTCCAACTTTATTTTTGTTCTGCTGGGGATAACCGGTTTTGGCTACAACAAGGTTCAGAAAGCAAGATCCCAGACCACATGGCTGTCAGTGCTTGGAGATACTGTGCACTATTGTAAGCTATCTGTTAGCAACTGCTGATCGTTGCCTCCAGTAGAACGAAAGGATACTGGCTCACAAAAAAAATTAATCACGCAGAAGGGGAAGAGGAAGGAGGAAAACAAAATTTCACGATTTGAGAGGGTATATGATGATAGTTCAGAGATTCCAAAATCGAATCAGATTTATGAAGAACTTGGTATATGAGCTCACTTGTTGGTACGACGTAACACCCCTTTGCCTTTCGTTCGTGCACTCACTTGGTTGGGAAGGGAGTCATAGGGTCGTGCTACCATCTCCTGAGTCAAGCTGGTCCAGAACTGTTGCAACTGGACCTCGATATCTAGGATACTGGCACTGGGACAGGGATGATGTCCACGCTGGTCAGATACATGTTATAACCGGCACAAATCCAAGGGTACTGCTAGCGTTGGGAGAACCTCAACATCATCCAGGCAGTTCATTGAGACGCGTACCGTTTGTGGACGAGCATCGCCCTGTTGAAAAATGCTCGCACGGTACCGTGACACGAGAGGTAACTTGGGTGAGTGCAGCATGTCTGTGACGTGCCGTTGTGACTTTAGAGTTCCCTCAGTCACTACCAGCTGAGACCTAAAGTCACACACGATGGCTCCCTATACGGTGACGCCAGGAGTAACACAGCTCCGCCTCTCCAAAACACTGCAACAATGAGGCTTCTCCCCTGGTGGCCGCCACACTCGTTGACGATGGTCATCTTTGGAAGTGCACAACCGTGACTCATCACTGAACACGATGCGGCGTCATTCATCAGCAGTCCGTGCTTCCTGGTCACAGCACCACTCGGAACGCAGCTGTTTGTGTTGTGGTGTTGTGTTAACGGCAGCCTACGCGTGGGACGGTAATTGCCTCGTCCGGTTGCCGTAAGTCTTCGGCCAGTGATGTGGGATGACAGAGAATGTCGCAGGGACGCCATTACATAGTGTTGGGTGGCAGGCGCAAACGTGAAGGGGCTCCGATCTGCTCAGTGCACAGTACGACGATTCTCCATTGTGGCGGTCATATGTAGTAGGCTGGAATCTTGACGGCGAGTACGCCTGCCTTCATGTTGCCACGTAGTACTAACGCCACTATCATGTCAGACTGCCCCACAAATATGGATATCGAACGAGTCGACCAACTGCCCAAATGGAGACCGACAGTGAGAACCTTTTCAAACACTGTCAGGTGCTGATGACACTGTCTCATACGAGTATGCGTCAGGCTTTACAGTAATCCCTGAACATCTGACGGTATTGACGTCCCTCATATACCCTATCAGGCTTAGTAACAACGCTCTGGTAACTGCACTCTGGTGACCATTCTGCCTCTTACAACGAATTCCGAGTCTAGTGATTTGAATACCCACCGATGATATGTACACCTACGGAGTTTAATTGACATCTGCATCCAAATACACACTCCAGAACCCGCCATACGGTGTGTGGTGGAGGGCACCTTGTACTACTACCAGTCATTTCCTTTCCTGTTCCATTCGCAAACAGAGCGAGGATAAAACGTCTCTCCATATGCCTCTCGTATTTCATCTCCGTGGTCCTTACGCGAAATGTATGCTGGCGGCAGCAGAATCGTTCTGCAGCCAGCTCCAAACGGCGGTTCCCTAAATTTTCTGAGTAGTCTTCCCTGACAAGATCTGTGCCTTGCCTCCAGGGATTCCCGTTTGTGTTCCCGGAGCATCTCCGCAACCACTAGTTGTTCGAACATATGATTAACAAATATAGCAGCCCACCTCCGAATTCCTTCTATATCTTCCTTCAGCCCAACCTGGTACGCATCCCAAACACTCGAAAGCACTCCGTCGTCAGGCCACAATTGGCCTACCGGGACCATCCGACCGCCGTGTCATCCTCCGAGGAGGATGCGGATAGGAGGGGCGTGGGGTCAGCACACCGCTCTCCCGGTCGTTATGATGGTATTCTTGACCGAAGCCGGCCGCGGTGGTCTCGCGGTTCTAGGCGCGCAGTTTGGAACCGCGTGACCGCTACGGTCTCAGATTCCAATCCTGCCTCGGGCATGGATGTGTGTGATGTCCTTAGGTTAGTTAGGTTTAAGTAGTTCTAAGTTCTAGGGGACTGATGACCACAGCAGTTGAGTCCCATAGTGCTCAGAGCCATTTTTTTCTTGACCGAAGCCGCTACTATTCGGTCGAGTAGCTCCTCAATTGGGATCACGAGGCTGAGTGCACCCCGAAAAATGGCAACAGGGCATGGCGGCTGGATGGTGACCCATCCAAGTGCCGGCCACGCCCAACAGCGCTTAACTTCGGGGATCTCACGGGAACCGGTGTATCCACTGCGGCAAGGCCGTTGCCTCAAACATTCGAAAAGTACTCAAGAATAGGTCACACTACCGTCCTATATGCGGTCTCCTTTACAGATGACTCACAATGACTCCCAATAAAGCAAAGACGACCATCCGCCATCCCTACTGCAATCATCAGACGCCCGTTCCATCTCACATCGCTTTGCAACGTTATGCTCACATATTTAATCGACTTGACTGTGACAAGGAGGACACTACTAACGCTGTATCCAAACATTACAGGTTTGTTTTTCCTACTCATTCTCATAAACTTACTTTTTTCCACATTTAGAGCCAGATCTCATTCATCACACCAACTAGAAATTTTGTCTGAGTCATCTTGTATCCTCCTACAGTCACTCAACTTCGACATGTTCCTATACACCACAGTATCGTCGGCAATCAACCGCAGATCCGTGCCCTTCATGTCCATCAGATCATATATGTATGTAGAGAATAATGGCGGTCCTACCATACTTCCCTGGGGCGATTGTGGGACCCGACCGCTCCCACTAGGTGCTTTGCTTATATCAGGCAGTGCGAATCGTTGTTGTGCCCTTACTTACAATGACTGTCGTTCCAACACGATACCCAGAATTTCTCGCATAACGAAACCTGGTCGCTGACTGCGCGAGGTAATGCAGCTGGCGCTGCCGGCAGGTGGTGCGCGAGCTGGAGAGCCGGCGGGCCGAGAAGCCGGCGGCGCCCGCGTCGCTCAGCCTGCCGGTGTCGCCGCCGCCCACGGGCGCCGCCCCCTCGCGCACGCCGTCGGCGTCGCCCAAGCCGTCGCGCCGCCCCCAGCGCGGCGCCCTGCGCGACGCCGACTCGCGCACGCCTTCGCCCGGCTCCGTGTCGCGCAAGAGCTCGTTCGCCTCGCTCTTCCGCAGGGGCGGCGGGGGCGGCAGCAGCGGGGGCGGCGAGACCACGCCCTCCACCGTCGTCAGCCCGGAGTCACCCACCGGCTCCACCGGTGTCCGCCGCAACAAGTCCGGCAGGTGAGCGAGACAGTTACTGCGCATTCTGTTAGGGGTCGCACACCTCTACTGCACGCAATGTAGCCTAATGTTGCCGACCCGTTTCTTTGTCCCACGTCGGGCGCCAGTGGTGAAATGGAGTGAATCGTGTAGTAGTCCTCCCGTCTTGTCCACTGTTTAGAGCAGGGGTCTCCAAACTTTTTAGTCCGCGGGCCAAGATCTACTTATTGGGATTAAAGCACCCTAGCACTCATTGATCACCGTAATGTAAGGCTAAAGGAAAGATGAAATTGCAAAAATTTAAGGTTGTGAAACGAACAACGATTTTTATTTAATTACATAATTTTGATTGGTGAACGTACCTGACCGAAATTCTGGCGTATTTTATTCTGGCGAATTTCACCGACAAAAAAGTATGTCACTGCACATTCTTCACGAAAGCGTCCTGCAGAGTTAACGAAATCTCAAAATCATTGTTAGCAACACTATTACTGCAAGACATAACAGAGGTAGAGTATGTCAACGTATTGTATTTCAAGCGGCGCAACAATAAGTTTAGTTATGTAGTCTTGTAGCGAGTAGAAGAGCCAATGTCGCGGTGTATTGGTCGCGATATGCCTCGAAGCTCAATTGTTGGCAGTATAGGTACCACCTCAAATATTTGGCGGGCCGGATACCGGGGATGTCCGGCCAGCTATCGCGGGCCGTAGTTTGAAGACCCCTGGTTTAGAGGTTGCTTGGGGGCCAGACCACCGAAGGTAAACCAACAACGGATAAACTTGTAGAATTTGAAAAACGGTGATTGAAAGAAAAGTGATGGATAGGAATATAACATCGATACGAACAAAATTCCTTATTTACACATATTTTAATAGAATAAGTAGATAAGGTTATTGCCCAATAGAACACACAGCGTTGGCCTTGATGGAAGATACGTACAGGGTGATTCAAAAAGGACGTTACAACTTTAAAAATTCTTGTAAATTAATTGCAAGAAGATACAGAGCTGGGTTTAGTGTTATTTTGTAGATAAACACATCAAGGTTTTTTTTTTTTACCTTAAACTAAAGCAGTTGGATGTTGCTTCCATTGGTTATCCTGCACACATCCCATCGGAAGTCAATTTCTTCCCAAACTCACTGCAACATTGCAGATGTTCAGTGGCAGCGTAAATTCTTCCTCTAAGTTCAGGTAGAGAAGCTGGCACAGGAGGTACAAACACGACATCCTTGATGGATCCCCATAGAAAAATCGAGTGGTGTCAGGCCTCGGGAACGTGGGAGGCATGCAGTTGGCGTGTCACGGCCAATCCATCGACCTGGAAAGCGGTTACTGACAAAATCCCGGACGTCAGCCAGGTAGTGGGGTGGTGCACCATCTTATATGAAGTGAACATTTCGTTCAAGGTCATCCTCATCGATCTGTGGCATCAAAAATTGTTGTAACGTATCCAGGTACACTATCCCAATGATGGTTCTCTCACGGGAAAGAAAGGGGCCGTACATTTTTTACGTGCGCATATTTGTGCGTTTTTAATATATGTTTTTTTTTTTCTACCGCACGGCAGTGCCCCACGAGAGGCAATTATTTTGCAATAATGTACAATATTCTGTAATAGACGCCGACATCAGTTCACGTAGTTTTCATGCACGGATATTCTATAATCGAAGCTCCTCTGTTGCCGATTTGTTAGCTACCTGAAGATGCGCGGGTAGGGCCGAATAAGGATATCCGGAGTCATCGAGATTTTACACGCAAATATTCCCGTGATAAAACGATGCATGTCACATTCCACCACCTTCTAGCATCTCTAAATCCATTCATCTCGACATTCTAGAGAATGGCAGTTGAAGAAATTAAAAGATGTACTTTTCGAACCATCTCCCAGTGAAAACCCGACAGCAACCCCTCTGATAGCGATAATGACACGAGCGGGTTTATACGATTTCGATTGAAAATTTAAAATATGGAACAAAACATTTCCATACGGCAATTTCAACTTCTAATCGTTATCAGTGACATTAAGATACTTTAAACCTGACGTTTCACTCGAATCCGCAAAATATGCCACTTTTGAACTGCCAAATTGGATCCGCCATTTTGAATTTCGTAATTCCTACCTCGGATTCGTAATCAGCAGCTCAAAAAACAGAGTTTTATACAATTTAATTTTAGATCCGTATGTCTAGTGCGTCCAGATTTTGAAGCTATTTGGTCCAGCGTGCGTCTCCCCCCGAATGCGAGTCCAGTGCGCGCCGTCTCGCCCAGTAGGGAGAAGTCACGGGGTTCCATGTCAGGAGAATATGGGATGACGGTGAGCCAAAATGTGAAAACCCAAAGGAGCATCATGCGCGAGTGTGTCTGCTGTGCAGAGAGAGCTACGGCGTTGCCTTCAACCAAAAACTCTCCCTCAGACAGCTTCCCTGTGACGCTCCGCACGCACAGCCTCCCGTAACCTCGCCAGGAAATTTCGGCAACAAGCTCCTGTCGCGGGTTGCTCCTTATAAACGGAATCTGTTAGCGCCACGCCCGCATTTCGTGGTCGTGCGGTAGCGTTCTCGCTTCCCACGCCCGGGTTCCCGGGTTCGATTCCCGGCGGGGTCAGGGATTTTCTCTGCCTCGTGATGGCTGGGTGTTGTGTGCTGTCCTTAGGTTAGTTAGGTGTAAGTAGTTCTAAGTTCTAGGGGACTGATGACCGTAGATGTTAAGTCCCATAGTGCTCAGAGCCATTTGAACCATTTGTTAGCGCCACACTATGGCAGCCCCAAAAGACGCTCAGTGTAACCTTGTCCGAGAGTGAGTGGGTTTCATCTTTTCCGGTTTTAGTGAATTCACAATTTTCCCTGCTTAAAAATCGTTGTGATAAACCCTAAAGAAGGCATCCTGATTGGTCTGACGCAGCTGTAACATTTCCACTGCGGCCCCATTTCGGCAGGCATTCAGCACACGTGTCAGCAGTCGTGGAAGTCAGCGGACGGCGAACCTTGTCGTGTAACGGGCTGAAAAATGAGCCATGACTGATTTCCCCTTTTTCAACTAATGAATCGACTTAAAAAATACGGCCTTCGAGCACAGGGACCTCCGCTTTTCTTGCAACTGCCGATGCTTCATGGAGATGTGGTCTGGCGCTTGGTTCTTCGACATTCAAACATGTCTGACCACCCTTGAAGCTTCTCCGCCACCTTACATCCGTGTCCTGTGATGGTGTATTCTAGTCATATGCTTCCACTAATCCTGCATGGATTGTTGCACCGTTGTTCCTCATCAAATGCAAGAAACTAACTATCGTACTGTAGTGCACGTTATCTACGCACTGCAGAATTTGGCTTTGGCTCCTCTGGCAGTGTGCTACTGCACTGTGATGGAAAAAAGTAATTACACAACCTTGCTTTTTTCTAGATGACCGTGAAAACTTCATGACTACTCCCATGCGGACTACACTGCCTGATCAAAAGTGTCTGGACACCTACAAGCGGAAGGTAATACGCAAAAGTCCACGCTTTTCCTTTATGACGGCTTGAAATCTGGTGGTGGCACTTTCAATGAGGTGCCTGAATGAAATTCTTCCTCAAGAGCCCAAGCCAAAGAAGGCAGTGACACAGGACTTTATGCCTCCACCAAAAGGTGTCCCATTGGGTTCAGACCAAGACCTTCAGCATGCCAGTCATTTCATGAACGTTGCTGTCCAGAAACCATTCTCTCACAGGTGCTGCCTTGCAGCATGGTGCTTCGTCATGATGATACAAATAATCATTGTCTACAAACTGTACATAATACATACTGTGTTCCACGTTTTCACAGGAGCGATAAGGGGACAATACCCTTTTTTTTTTTTTTTTTTTTTTTCTCTCTCATCAGTCTACTGACTGGTTTGATGCTGCCCGCCACGAATTCTTTTCCTGTGCTAACCTCTTCATCTCAGAGTAGCACTTGCAACCTACGTCCTCAATTATTTGCTTGACGTATTCCAATCTCTATCTTCCTCTACAGTTTTTGCCCTCTACAGCTCCCTCTAGTACCATGGAAGTCATTCCCTCATGTCTTAGCAGATGTCCTATCATCCTGTCCCTTCTCCTTATCAGTGTTTTCCACATATTCCTTTCCTCTCCGATTCTGCGTAGAACCTCCTCATTCCTTACCTTATCAGTCCACCTAATTTTCAACATTCGTCTATAGCACCACATCTCAAATGCTTCGATTCTCTTCTGTTCCGGTTTTCCCACAGTCCATGCTTCACTACCATACAATGCTGTACTCCAGACGTACATCTTCAGAAATTTCTTCCTCAAATTAAGGCCGGTATTTGATATTAGTAGACTTCTCTTGGCCAGAAATGCCTTTTTTGCCATAGCGAGTCTGCTTTTGATGTCCTCTTTGCTCCGTCCGTCATTGGTTATTTTACTGCCTAGGTAGCAGAATTCCTTAACTTCATTGACTTCGTAACCATCAATCCTGATGTTAAGTTTCTCGCTGTTCTCATTTCTACTACTTCTCATTACCTTCGTCTTTCTCCGATTTACTCTCAAACCATACTGTGTACTCATTAGACTGTTCATTCTGTTCAGCAGATCATTTAATTCTTCTTCACTTTCACTCAGGATAGCAATGTCATCAGCGAATCGTATCATTGATATCCTTTCACCTTGTATTTTAATTCCACTCCTGAACCTTCCTTTTATTTCCATCATTGCTTGCTCGATGTACAGATTGAAGAGTAGGGGCGAAAGGCTACAGCCTTGTCTTACACCCTTCTTAATACGAGCACTTCGTTCTTGATCGTCCACTCTTATTATTCCCTCTTGGTTGTTGTACATATTGTATATGACCCGTCTCTCCCTATAGCTTACCCCTACTTTTTTCAGAATCTCGAACAGCTTGCACCATTTTATATTGTCGAACGCTTTTTCCAGGTCGACAAATCCTATGAAAGTGTCTTGATTTTTCTTTATCCTTGCTTCCATTATTAGCCGTAACGTCAGAATTGCCTCTCTCGTCCCGTTACTTTTCCTAAAGCCAAACTGATCGTCACCTAGCGCATTCTCAATTTTCTTTTCCATTCTTCTGTATATTATTCTTGTAAGCAGCTTCGATGCATGAGCTGTTAAGCTGATTGTGCGATAATTCTCGCACTTGTCAGCTCTTGCCGTCATCGGAATTGTGTGGATGATGCTTTTCCGAAAGTCAGATGGTATACCGCCAGACTCATATATTCTACACACCAACGTGAATAGTCGTTTTGTTGCCGCTTCCCCCAATGATTTTAGAAATTCTGATGGAATGTTGTCTATCCCTTCTGCCTTATTTGACCGTAAGTCCTCCAAAGCTCTTTTAAATTCCGATTCTAATACTGGATCCCCTATCTCTTCTAAATCGACTCCTGTTTCTTCTTCTATCACATCAGACAAATCTTCACCCTCATAGAGGCTTTCAATGTATTCTTTCCACCTATCTGCTCTCTCCTCTGCATTTAACAGTGGAATTCCCGTTGCACTCTTAATGTTACCACCGTTGCTTTTAATGTCACCAAAGGTGTTTTGACTTTCCTGTATGCTGAGTCTGTCCTTCCGACAGTCATATCTTTTTCGATGTCTTCACATTTTTCCTGCAGCCATTTCGTCTTAGCTTCCCTGCACTTCCTATTTATTTCATTCCTCAGCGACTTGTATTTCTGTATTCCTGATTTTCCCGGAACATGTTTGTACTTCCTCCTTTCATCAATCAACTGAAGTATTTCTTCTGTTACCCATGGTTTCTTCGCAGCTACCTTCTTTGTACCTATGTTTTCCTTCCCAACTTCTGTGATGGCCCTTTTTAGAGATGCCCATTCCTCTTCAACTGTACTGCTTACTGCGCTATTCCTTATTACTGTATCTATAGCGTTAGAGAACTTCAAACGTATCTCGTCATTCCTTAGTACTTCCGTATCCCACTTCTTTGCGTATTGATTC
Source organism: Schistocerca nitens (assembly GCF_023898315.1). Lineage (NCBI taxonomy): Eukaryota > Metazoa > Arthropoda > Insecta > Orthoptera > Acrididae > Schistocerca > Schistocerca nitens. The sequence goes on along the minus strand of NC_064623.1, from coordinate 79,646,519 downwards.
TTCCTGACTAATGTCTTGAACTTCAGCCTACTCTTCATCACTACTATATTGTGATCTGAGTCTATATCTGCTCCTGGGTACGCCTTACAATCCAGTATCTGATTTCGGAATCTCTGTCTGACCATGATGTAATCTAATTGAAATCTTCCGGTATCTCCCGGCCTTTTCCAAGTATACCTCCTCCTCTTGTGATTCTTGAACAGGGTATTCGCTATTACTAGCTGAAACTTGTTACAGAACTCAATTAGTCTTTCTCCTCTTTCATTCCTTGTCCCAAGCCCATATTCTCCTGTAACCTTTTCTTCTACTCCTTCCCCTACAACTGCATTCCAGTCGCCCATGACTATTAGATTTTCGTCCCCCTTTACATACTGCATTACCCTTTCAATATCCTCATACACTTTCTCTATCTGTTCATCTTCAGCTTGCGACGTCGGCATGTATACCTGAACTATCGTTGTCGGTGTTGGTCTGCTGTCGATTCTGATTAGAACAACCTGGTCACTGAACTGTTCACAGTAACACACCCTCTGCCCTACCTTCCTTCTCATAACGAATCCTACGCCTGTTATACCATTTTCTGCTGCTGTTGATATTACCCTATACTCATCTGACCAGAAATCCTTGTCTTCCTTCCACTTCTCTTCACTGACCCCTACTATATCTAGATTGAGCCTTTGCATTTCCCTTTTCAGATTTTCTAATTTCCCTACCACGTTCAAGCTTCTGACATTCCACGCCCCGACTCGTGGAACGTTATCCATTCGTTGATTATTCAATCTTTTTCTCATGGTAACCTCCCCATTGGCAGTCCCCTCCCGGAGATCCGAATGGGGGACTACTCCGGAATCTTTTGCCAATGGAGAGATCATCATGACACTTCTTCAATTGCAGGCCACATGTCCTGTGGATACACGTTACGTGTCTTTAATGCAGTGGTTTCCATTGCCTTCTGCATCCTCATGTGGTTGATCATTGCTGATTCTTCCGCCTTTAGGGGCAATTTCCCACCCCTAGGACAAGAGAGTGCCCTGAACCTCTATCCGCTCCTCCGCCCTCTTCGACAAGGCCGTTGGCAGAATGAGGCTGACTTCTTATGCCGGAAGTCTTCGGCCGCCAATGCTGATTATTTATCATACCCTAACGAAGAGAAACGTCCACATACCATAATATCATCATCTCCATATTTCACTATTGGCACTACACGTGATGGGGTAATTTCTCCAGGCATTCGCCAAACCAAAACTCGCCCATCTGATTGCCACAGGGTGTAGAGTGTTTCGTCGCCCCAAATCACTCCTTTCCGATCATGCGCCGTCCAGTGGCGTCGTTCTTTGTACCACATCAAGTGCCACTTCGTGGCGACCACTGAAATGTGTGGCTCCTGAGGAGCTGCTCCACCATTGTACAAGCAGTCACAGAGCTAGCTAGATTGATGGTATCACTTCAGAACCCACGAATGACTACTTCTGCTGATTTCATGCGATGTTTTTATCATCACTCTCTGTATAGCTCGACGGCCCATGGCCATCAGTTCATGAGGTCTGCCTGGTGCTAGTTTGGCTGTGGTTGTTCCTCGGTGTTTCCATTTCGCATTTACATCAGCAGCGGTTGAGTGGGGCAGCCTTAGAAGGATTGAAATGTCGATAATGGGTGAAGTACTCCAATGAGTATCCCACGTTCGAACTCACTGAACTTTCCTGATGGACTCAAATGCTGTTACCACTCTACTGACAGTGCTCGCTTACTATCTTTATACTGGTGTCCACCTCTCCCGACATTTAGTGGTCAATTACGCATATAATAGGGGTTCTGGATAGTTTCCATCAGATAGTATTTATTCGACTACCCGCCAGGGTAGCCGAGAGCGCTAACGCGCTGCTTCCTGGACTCGGGTAGGCGCGCCGGCCCCGGATCGAATACGCCAAGCGGATTAACGACGACGGGCGGTGTGGCGGCCAGCCTGGATGTGGTTTTTAGGCGGTTTTCCACGTCCTACAAGGTGAATACCGGGCTGGTCCCCACGTCCCACCTCAGTTACACGACTCGCAGGCATTTGAAACACATTCCCACTATTTCACGATTTACACTTGACACAGACTGCTCAGGTACACTAATTCCGTCCCGGCGGGTACGGGTTGGCGGCAGGGAGGGCATCCGGCCACCCCTTCCAATTAACCGTGCTAAATCCGTACTTAACCCTGCCGACCCTGCGCACAATGCGGTATAAAGGCGGTAGCGACAGAAAGTATTTCTTCGACTGTACCAAGTGCAGTAGTAGTCGACCTGCTGCATTTCCCCCTCTCTGTTCTTTTGGGATAAATGCCGCCTGTAGTATGTAAGCTGTTAGAAGGCTATGCACGTGGACAACTACGGTGAACAGCCCCCTCGGCGTGATTACTCAGCCGCGCACTGCTTGCTAGACTCGGTAGGACAGTGACGTGCCAGAGTACTGGTTGACGCTGTGCCGTGCTGTGGTGTGCCCAGCAGCTTCTCCACCATCCTGGGCGACGGCTTCCGCGAGAGGTCTCGGTCGCGCAGCAAGAGCCGCGAGCGCCAGCAGCCGGCGCAGCAGCAGGAGGCCAAGCCGCGCTCCAAGGGCGTCTTCTCGGCGCTCTTCAAGAAGAAGGACCGCAAGAAGGCCGGCCACGCCGAGCAGCCGTCTCCGGGAGACCTGCCGTCGCCGGAGTCCAGGGTATGCAGCCGTAGGATAAAGAAGCGACACCACCTCAACGGAACATCCAAAACCATCTGTAGCATCCACCTCCAATATAGGATAGAGAGAACCTCAACATCCAACAGCACCGTACAGTGTAGCACAGAATTCAGTGTAGGGAAACCTCCAATAGCGTTTGTGTCCAATACACAATAAACAGGTCATCTGTAGCCTAGAGTAACGCCACCAGCCTAACATCTGACAGCACGTAACACTGATTCCATGGTGCAACGTGCTGGTTACGTGCAAACCGGTGACAAGTGAAATAAGTACAGAGGACTTGCAAGATACAACTAATTTATTACTGATCAACAGTTTTACCCAAAAACTTTGTACAAGTGTTTCTTATTCACAAATCAGAAACATACATTACACAATACCTCTCTAATTGAATTAGGTCCAAACAAGGACTTCTTATAAGCGCTTCAATAATAAAAGGTAGAATCAGTTTCATTTAATAAAGGGCACTTGAATAATAAAGGTGAAATAAGTTTCTTTTAAATAGGCCACCTGGGCAAGCGCAATAGGACAATTCACATAATTTCCATCAAGTATTTCTCTAAGTTCAACTCCCGCTGCACATAAGGTATAATTCAGAACACTAGTCTCCTTCCTTTATGGTTTTGAAGGTAAATATATATAAGCAGTATAGCAAATGGAACAGACGCCTTGGCGTCTCAATGCAGAGGAAACTTAACTTAATGCAAGATCCCCACTCACTGCAACCCGAAGAACTCAGTGGCCGGCGTATCGGTTGCCATTTTCCCCGCGGCCAAAATAACCTCCCGTTCCCTCTGGTACTGGTCGGCCAAGGCGTCGTACTCCGGACATCGATTTAGACATGGACTAGGTGCCCGCTGCAGTGCTGCAACAGAAAAGCACAAACACACAGCCACAGCCAAAAGAAACAATGTTAACAGCCCCAGAATATAGTAAGATAAAATTCTACGAAGATAGATCACATCAAGACAAACGCAAAATAAAAATGGTCAAAAGCATTAACTGTAGACTTCAAATTTCAAAATATGTAAAATTGCCTCAGCACAAAAAGACTAGTTTTAAAAGGACAACGATAATACAAAGCATAATATTATTACACCAGTACGTCGCAGTTCTAATACAGTATTGACACTCATAAGAAAAGGTAGAAGCTAGTGATAACACCGGTAGGCCCGATTGAAAAACTAGAAAGCTTGAATGTCTACTCCTTCAATAGACAGCTGCGTGGTACATAGTTCAACTCCAGTAGCCAAAATGAATAACACATTGCTCAGCGCCCTGTGTAGAAGACCATGGCCCAGTCAGGCCTCAAGAACTTGCAATAACAGGCCCGCTTCCGCACTCCGACCGCACACCGGTCAAATCCAGCTAACTCCACGCAAACACAAGTTTCACCCACCGAGCAGCGACACGTACCGGCCGTTCCGAAGCCAAAACCCAGTCTCCCGCCAGCCCACCGGCACCACCACCGGCCAACGAGGCAAAGATAAGCAACGCCAGGGGGAAACAATCGATCCGGGTGAATCGAACGGAGAAAGCAACTAGCGCCGGCGCCTCCCCACGTATAACATGGCAGGGAAACCGCAAACATCACATGCATCCAGTACAGAGTATTAGAATCATCTGCAGCGTCTACATCTGCTATGGGATAGAGACTGGCCAACATCTCAACATCCAGTAGTACAGTGCACGGTTACATCCACTTCACGGAAGAAAAACCTCCGACATCACATGTGTCTAATACAGAGCACACAGGCACCTGTAACTTCTGCCTCCACTGTGAGACAGAAAACCAGCAACGTCTTAACATCCAGTAACACACTGCAAGGTTACAGTTATTTCATGGTAGAGAAACCTCCAACAGAAACTCTGTCCAGTACTGAGTACAGAAACCCTCTGTAGTATCTACCTCTGGTACCTGATAGAGAACTGCCAACACCTCAACATCCAGCAGCGCTGTGTAGGATTACACTTACTTTAGGGTATTTACATCTCTGACAAAACATGCAGTACAGGGCACAGTAAAAATCTGTGGCACCCACACCCTCTAACAAACCACACAACATCCAACACCACAGTGCAGGGCACCTGCAGTACACAACTGTACCAGGGAACCTCTACCAGCAGCACAATATCCAGTAGCACAGTACAGGGCAACACCATTCGTGGTATGCATACCTCCAACTGCACATGTGTCCAACTGAGTACAGGATAGGGCAACCACCAGGAGCACCAACCAGTACAGGGTCATTATGTACCAGACAAGATCCAAAGACAATACAGTGTTCAGCAGCCACACACGATTCTGAAATGTGTGTGCCCCTGGACATTTCACAGCAAGCAACCACCAATAATAAGTATGATAAATAATTGTTAGTGTAAGCATCTCGCAGGCAGCCATATTCTGTGTGAATTACTATGAAGAACAGTGTCCTGTTGAGAAATGGCACCATGTTACTGTCGCAGGGGCGGTAACACTTGAGGACACAGCCTGTCCATAATGCATCATTGTGCCCTCAGATTCCTTCACTGACTCATACTCGAGGGATCCTCACATCACGGTAGCAGGGGTAACACCGCTAACCATCTCCGAAACAGTATGGGACCTCTCGCTAGGTCGCAGCTATACTCGTTGACGATGATCGCTGAACATAATCCAGCGGTTATTCATCAAGTCAGTGCCTTCCGGTCACAGACGCAGCCGATTGTGTTATGGTGTTAATGACAGCCTGTGCAGGGGACGCTAATTCCCTAATTCGGCTGCTATTAGCCTACGACCAGTGGTGTCGGATGACCCAAATGTTGCAGGCAGTATCGTTCTCAGATGGCAGGCGCAGATGTGATCGGGTTACGGTGTGGCTGGTGCACTGTACAGCAATCCTTCCTTGTCAGACGTGGTCACCCGGAACCTTGACGATGAATATGCCTGCCCTCACATCTTTGCGCAGTCCAACATCGGGACACTGTCAGATCTTAATGCCCCAAAAATTTGAATACTACACGATTCGAAAAGCTGGCCGATTGGAAACTTGCAATGACACCCCTTTCAAACTCTGCCAGGCGCTTATAACGCTGTCTCACACGAATATGTGTCATCTCCGTGTCCTTCACAATGATCACTCAACACCTGACATTGTTCACGTCCTTTATTCGCGCTACCGGGCCTGTTAACAACAGTAAACACGGGCAGTATTATCGCACTCTGGTGGCCTTCCTACGTGTCACAGAGAATTGTAACTCTCGTCAATAACATATCTTCCTGTGGTATGAACGTGTATAAAGTTACAGTGACATGAGACATGTCTTCTGAAACCCTCACATTTTTGTCACGCAGAGTAGTTTCTGCCCAGAAAGATGAGGTTATCTAAGCAGTTTTCGTAAGGCACGCCGACTTTCTTTGTGTGTTGCACTCACTCACTAGGCACAGTTGCTTTCGCAGACTGCATGTGTTTGGCCGGCCGAAGTGGCCGTGCGGTTAAAGGCGCTGCAGTCTGGAACCGCAAGACCGCTACGGTCGCAGGTTCGAATCCTGCCTCGGGCATGGATGTTTGTGATGTCCTTAGGTTAGTTAGGTTTAACTAGTTCTAAGTTCTAGGGGACTAATGACCTCAGCAGTTGAGTCCCATAGTGCTCAGAGCCATTTGAACCATTTGAACTGCATGTGTTTTCCCAGTATGCTATTAGAGAATCTTTACTTGCCATTTGCAGTACTTACATCTCAGCGTTTCTGCGGACATCTACACACATTACTATTACAAACATTCTGTATACGAGTCACTCTAATTGTCACCCATCAATACGTTTCATGAGGCGCACATCTTTTCATGTAACTACATTAAGAGCTGCTTGTTTGTGTTTCTATCTGTCTGATGCTGTGTCGATATCTAACGGGATATCATTGGAAGTTTTAGTGGATAGAATTTTCTCATACATAAGTGCATGATCTACAAAAGTGCCTTAGTTTGCATCTAACACTAACAGCTAGGCCATTAATGCAAAAGATAAACAACAACAGTCCTATTGCCCTCCTGTGGGGCATATTATGTACACCATCCGACCAAAATATTCCAAGATTGATTTTATTCCTGGCGTATAAGCGACGTCAGCGTAGTAGCTACAGTGGCGGCTTGAACTAAAGACTGTAAACAACAGGCGTCCATTTGGCACACCAGTTGTGAGCAGGCAGCGTTCAGTAGTGGGTGTACGGCTGTAATGTGACAACTTCGTTGTGTCACAAATCGCAATGGACCAACGAACTGAATAACTCTAAATCAAGTGTTCAAGACATTCTCCAGAATATTTCGAGGAAAAAAAAAAAACAAAAAAAAACCACCCTGACTCCGCAACAAAAAGAAAATGCGGGCGCCTCCTGCGACTTGATTGAAATGCAAAACACGAACAAATCTTTTGTGGAAAAAATCATCACGGGTCACGAGGCTGAGAGATATGAGTACGAACCTATCACAAAAGGACAAATTTCAGAATGAGTCCCTGATGGTTCGGCAAGACCGAGGAAGGTGCAGATGTGATGTGCGAATTGAACAACATCCCAAAGAATGATTTTTCTGACGGTTCCACTTCGTTTTGTGAACGTTCTGTGAGTTGTACTGAGGTGTTGGAAGACTTTGTGGAACACCTGTAGCATTAAAAGTATCATATTAACTTTTCTCTGTTTCCTTATGAATCCAGCCTTGAAACTTTGTGGACTGATGAGATATTTCTCTGCTATGGGGTAGGATAATGTCCAGTGATACGAGAGTCAGTTGTAGTATAACAAGTACCAGTGGAAAATGACACGGTGGGAACTAGCTGCGCCCCAAGTTACATCTAATACAGGATGCGGTAACCACAGCTGTCCCATGCGTAGCACAGTAACTGAAACATAAACATGTGGAGCACCACCCCTATGTCCACGCTATTGTGTGCTCCTGGCCTCGTGTTGAGCAACTTTTTCCTCCAGTTGTTTGAATTTGTCAAGTGTGGAATTTGTTAAGTGTGATCTGTGATGGCACAGTTCCTCCCTTCGTCAACTACTACGCAGTCTCCAGTTCTGATGAGAAGCGTGATGGAAGTGTTCCCACCCAGCATGCTCTGACACAGTCGTCGGACGAGAAATACTTATGGACTGCTGAGAATGACTGCAGTGGTCACCTGACACTGGTTTTGCCATTAAACAATTTACCTGAGTGTTTGACACAAATTTTGCAGTTAAAAGTAATGTGGTCACTCATACTCTTTGCCAATAACGAGGATACATGATCGGATCAAATGTATATTTATGCTCGACATATTGTTATGCAGACATAACCCAAAACTCGCTCCACGGAATAATTATGACATTTTATCTAGTCTAGCAATGCATTTGCTTAGTTTATCACTTTAATATGTTTGCATGACTTCTAGCAATACATTTTTAATCTCTCCATCAGGACGATGGCATCTCTGAGGCCCGCAGCTGCTAGCAGTTTATTATATGAAAGACCACGGATTGTACCTCGCTGATGTTGATTACTCATACTACAGACATGATCGATTTCGCAATACACATCCCATCATCATATGTATCAGTCACATCGAATCTGATTGTGGAACATACCGTCCGAATTTTACGACTGAAAAAGAACAAAAGTTTGTATCGCTAAAAATAACCAGATCGCTACATCGTGATAATATCACGATGTACTCGTATGTAGTGTTCCACTAGTAATTCATTTCACTTTTTTAATTATCTTTACTCGACTATTGTCAAGTTAATGCGAATTTTTATTGAAATAAACTGAGTCATTAAAAACGAAATTCTCACTATTGTAGTGGTTAAAAACAGTCTTGGTTGCAATTTTAGTTTTTTTTTATTTTTCCACTACGCGTTTCGCCTTATTTAGGCATCTTCAGGTTGATCTTAATTTTGTATTTCTTAAAACGAGCCTTTAGACTTTTTAAAGTCCATATAGAAAAGTTTTTACTGAGTTTAACGAAGGCGATGTTGGCCTGATGTATTCGGCGATGCCCTTTGGCAACACTGTCTAAGGATCGTTTTAAGAAATACCAAATTAAGATCAACCTGAAGATGCCTAAATAAGCCCAAACGCGTAGTTGAAACATAAAAAAAAAAAAAATTGCAACCAAGACTGTTTTTAACCAATACTGTTAAGCACTGGTTTGCTGTATGCCACCATATGGATTGGAAGAATTTCTATTGAAATTCTCAGACTTGCCCTGTGGGTAGTACGTTGTGTGTGCCGCGGTGGCAGGTGCCACAGCAGGCGGCGGAGCCACTGGCGACAGTCGAGTTCAAGTTCGACTCAGAGGCGGAGGCGCCGGCGCCATCTGCCGCCGCCGCGGCCGCAAGCCAGCCACCAGCCGCCGCCGTGGTGCACAGGCCGGAGCGGCGCGGCAGCGGGGGCGGCGGGGGCGGCGCGGGGGCGGAGGAGGCGCAGGCGCACCGGCGGGCCGCCTCCAACAAGCGGCGCGCCATGCACGAGGCCCAGCTGCTGCCGGCGGAGTGCCAGGGGCTCGCTGACGTCATCGCGGGCTCCGGGCTCGACGGGTGAGTGCCCTGTCTGACTTCCTCAAAGGCTCACTAATCTACTACTAGGTTAATAAACACGCCACAGAGGTGTCAACGACCACAGTTACTCCCTCCCCCCAGTTCCCTTCCCCACAACCCCTTTCCCCCACTCCTCCCTTCACGGCCGACGCCCTTCCCCACCTTCGTATTTACCTACATCTACCTTCCCACACCTTCTCTTTCAAGCCATATTCCTTCTTCCCCAAACCTCCCCAGCTCCTCGCTTCCTTCCTTACCCACCTCCTCCCCCAAGCAGCCTCTTGTCATTAACTGCTGCCTTTCCAGCCCTTCTTCCCCACCTTGTCCCTTCCTCAACTCTTCCCTTCCCAAACTCCTCCCTCCTTCCCCACCTTGTCCCTTCCCCAACTCTTCCCAAATTCCTCCCTTCCTCAACCCCTTCCTGCCGCATCTCCTGCCTTCCCCTGCTACTACCTTCTCCACATCCTCCCTCACCATCTTCCTCACCTCCTAGCTTCCTCCCTTCCCAAATGCACTCCAGTGTAACCCATGGAATTACTTTTTCACTAACTGCCTCTTCCTTTCCACCTCTCTCATTATTAATTTCTTATCTCCCAGGAAATTCTCTTCTCGCCACTATTGTGGCAGTGTCAGATGTCTCACCGTATTGGAGGTGTTTCTGGCGAATCTTGTTGTATGGATACACTGGGACTGGTGCGAAGGTTACAGACAAGGAACAGAATAATTTTAATATAATTTACAGCGAGTCTTTAACATAAATGCAGTTTGAGGTAGCCCTCACATTATGGCAACCACTAACACAATAGTAGGATTATCTGTGTAAATAGAGTCCCGTTACACTCAGGAAAATATTCTAATTGAAAAATTTTTAAAGACGTAAATGAGTCTGCTTACTCCAGCTTGCAGCATGTTAAAGCGGAATGAGAGGTTGACAGCAGACGTAGTAATTACCTCCATGTTTGCGTAGGACACAAAATAGTTCGAATTTCAAATGCACTCGGAGGAAAGCTACACAGGGACATAACCAGAGTTGTTAACTGCAGGGGGCAGCATATATCATATAGATTACCAGCCTAGCGACAACATGTAGGTGGGCAGCAGGTCGTAGTGTCGACCCGGACACACATGGCCTCAAACTTTGGCGTCCATCCATGCCGTATTCTCTTGATGTGGCGGAATTAATAGTGAGGCTGGACTCTGTAATCTAACTCCAATGTACATAATGACAGGTCAGAAGAAGCTGTAGTCTAGCATGACTGGGCAACAAACGAGGTGAAGCACGGTGCCCCTGATGGCTTTATAACACGTGTAGTGTTCCTCCATGGCTCTAACTACAGTCCACGATCCCGTAGACGAGCTGCACTGTCCTACTGCTGCCATTTCAGGTCAGAACTTGTTCAGCTCTATAGCTGTCCTCTCCACATGGCACCAATGTAAGGACACACAGAGAACCACAGACAAATATTGTATGGAAACATCTTCGCCTAATGATCAAACCCCATATTGGGATTTTTAATAAAAGTGATTTTTGGTAATCGCACAACTATTCTGACATCACTGTTTGACAGTCCTATCCATCGTCAACGCATTGGTAGTTTCAGAGTCTCGCACATAATTTATTGAGGGATATTTGGGTATTAATTTATATATTTTCTTAATATACATACATGTAATCAAGTCACAATTACGTTCATTCTATTCGTAACATCATCATCTGTCAGAATATGTGATCAGAAAGTAATTGTTCTGATTTATACCATGCTCTCTGTATGGACTGGACGTAAATGGCCGACATGGCCCCGGCAACATGAGTGTGAAACGGTTTGGAGAGGTCTATCATCCACATACAGCCATTTCTCCAGCAGACCCTTTCCACACCGGCCTCTTCAAACACCAGCTGCTCCCTTCTCACCACGTTCCAGTCTGTGTGTGTGTGTGTGTGTGTGTTTTCTTTTTTTTTTTCTTTTCTTTTAACCAGCTCCCTGTCACACTACAGCTACCTCGTGCCTCATAGCAGATAACTTCTGGTTCAACGTTTGTTTCGTGTTTGTCCAGGTTTTAGAGCATTGATGTTTTTCTTTTTATAATTTCTTGATGATTTTCATTATGATATACAACATTTTGGTGGAGAGTAATAGGGAAATGAACCCACCATGCTACACACCTATGTTTGTTGTAAACCACTTTGACTTTCCATCTCCTGTCTGCAGACTGCTCTCACCATTGTTATACAGCATCTGGTTTTTTTGTAATTAGTGATTTCGGAGCATCCCGTTTAGTCCCACATTTTATAAGCCGGCACACTCCAAATTTATTATCGAGTATTTTATATCCACTCATTGTGCTACTTTTATTCATGAAAACTACAGGAGATACATAGATCACAACAGCACAGCTAAATAAAGCAATATTTGAGCCATAGACTGTCATTTTTCCACATAGTCATCAACATTCGGTATGCACTTTTGAACCAGAAACTGCGTGGCGCACTTGTAAAAATCAGAACCAGCTGAGGCAAACAGATTTGGCAACAGCATCTGAGTCTTGAAAATGTTCACCACGTAGTCCATCTCTCACAGGCCCAAAGAGATGGAAGTCTGAGGGCGCTAAATTGGGACTTTACGGTGCATGTGGTAAGACAGTGCAGCCGAATTTTGCTATGAGTTGCGTGCTCGCAAAAATGGTGTGGGGCGTATCGTGTTGCAGGTGGAAGTTGGTCTTCTTCTCTAGCCTTACCCTGGAAATTCAAGCTTTCAGCTTAGTCAGCGTCATCTTGTAGCGTGCCGAATTGACCATACTCTGGCTATCCCAGAAGACTGTGCACATCACTTTACCTGTAGACGGCTGTGTCTTGAATTTCTTCTTTGACGGAGAATTCGCTTGTTGCCATTCCGTGGACTGTCTTTTAGATTCCGGCTCATAATGTTTATACCATGTCTCATCTCCGGTGACGATGCTATTCAGAAAATTGTCACCTTCCGCTTCCTCTTGGTCCAGCAGATCCCGTCAAATTTCCATTCTGTAATGTTTTTGTTCTTCTGTAAGCATCAGCGGGAGCTATCTCGCACAGACTTTGCGATAACCAAGATGTTCCAACATTGTTTCCAAGGCATTACAGCCGACATTCAGCTTTACACACAATTCTCTGGTCGTTATCCGTCGATCAGCATGGCTGAGATGATCAAGACGTGCTTCATTGCGAGGGATGATAGCTGTGCAAGGTCGACCGGGCCGTGGGGTGTCATGCACACCCTTTTCACCACCTCATCGCCTCACACTGCTCACGTTTATTGTATCATCTCCATACACCTTTAGCAAGCGTCGATCTATTTCAATCGGCGCAATTTCTTCAGCAGTAACGAATTCAATCACACGTCGCTGTTTTACACGCGCGACCATATCAGACTCTATTTTGGAACATTCCTCTGCTGGCGCCAACTACCGCAGAACAACGGAATCACCTGCAAATGGAAGAGGAAGGTTCAGGCATTGGCACTACACCAACGACATCTTGGGCGGACATCCGAAGTCACCACAAAAAATTAGGAACTATTACTTTAGGAACGACCCTTGTATACTCCTGGAAATGGAAAAAAGAACACATTGACACCGGTGTGTCAGACCCACCATACTTGCTCCGGACACTGCGAGAGGGCTGTACAAGCAATGATCACACGCACGGCACAGCGGACACACCAGGAACCGCGGTGTTGGCCGTCGAATGGCGCTAGCTGCGCAGCATTTGTGCACCGCCGCCGTCAGTGTCAGCCAGTTTGCCGTGGCATACGGAGCTCCTTCGCAGTCTTTAACACTGGTAGCATGCCGCGACAGCGTGGACGTGAACCGTATGTGCAGTTGACGGACTTTGAGCGAGGGCGTATAGTGGGCATGCGGGAGGCCGGGTGGACGTACCGCCGAATTGCTCAACACGTGGGGCGTGAGGTCTCCACAGTACATCGATGTTGTCGCCAGTGGTCGGCGGAAGGTCCACGTGCCCGTCGACCTGGGACCGGACCGCAGCGACGCACGGATGCACGCCAAGACCGTAGGATCCTACGCAGTGCCGTAGGGGACCGCACCGCCACTTCCCAGCAAATTAGGGACACTGTTGCTCCTGGGGTATCGGCGAGGACCATTCGCAACCGTCTCCATGAAGCTGGGCTACGGTCCCGCACACCGTTAGGCCGTCTTCCGCTCACGCCCCAACATCGTGCAGCCCGCCTCCAGTGGTGTCGCGACAGGCGTGAATGGAGGGACGAATGGAGACGTGTCGTCTTCAGCGATGAGAGTCGCTTCTGCCTTGGTGCCAATGATGGTCGTATGCGTGTTTGGCGCCGTGCAGGTGAGCGCCACAATCAGGACTGCATACGACCGAGGCACACAGGGCCAACACCCGGCATCATGGTGTGGGGAGCGATCTCCTACACTGGCCGTACACCACTGGTGATCGTCGAGGGGACACTGAATAGTGCACGGTACATCCAAACCGTCATCGAACCCATCGTTCTACCATTCCTAGACCGGCAAGGGAACTTGCTGTTCCAACAGGACAATGCACGTCCGCATGTATCCCGTGCCACCCAACGTGCTCTAGAAGGTGTAAGTCAACTACCCTGGCCAGCAAGATCTCCGGATCTGTCCCCCATTGAGCATGTTTGGGACTGGATGAAGCGTCGTCTCACGCGGTCTGCACGTCCAGCACGAACGCTGGTCCAACTGAGGCGCCAGGTGGAAATGGCATGGCAAGCCGTTCCACAGGACTACATCCAGCATCTCTACGGTCGTCTCCATGGGAGAATAGCAGCCTGCATTGCTGCGAAAGGTGATATACACTGTACTAGTGCCGACATTGTGCATGCTCTGTTGCCTGTGTCTATGTGCCTGTGGTTCTGTCAGTGTGATCATGTGATGTATCTGACCCCAGGAATGTGTCAATAAAGTTTCCCCTTCCTGGGACAATGAATTCACGGTGTTCTTATTTCAATTTCCAGGAGTGTATTTCCATTATTTGTCCAACTGCAAAAATAAGGCCAAATGTTCTTCTGTTAGTCCTAAGTCCGTGGTGTTTGTAACTTTCTCTTGTTGCGTGTTAATGGTTCGGTAAATATAATTTTATGCTGTCGCTAAAGTGCAACAGATGTGTGGCATGTATTATGAAGTTTGTTAAGCAAGAGTCATGGACAATATAGTATTTTGCTTGTCTTGTGTTTGATCCCACTTCACTGAATATCCATGATAATCCTGCATTTTTGGTAATTCCTGAAGCCCACAAGTTGAGCTGTTGGTTTTCAATTTTCTTATAAATTAATGTCTTCTTATTTCATCTGACACATAGATTCATTTGCGTTTCATTACAAAGAGTTATTGTCCTACAAAACTAAGCTTCACAATTAACTCAGACTAGCACGAGATTTGAAGTGTGCTAAGAAAGATAAGCTTGGCTAAGGTAGCTTAACATTGTGATTATAAAATACATAGACATATGTTGATTGGCGTAAAACGTCGAATCACATTTTAAATTTTTGTATGCTTATTACAATAATTTGAATTTACAGAAATTAATTTTGTAAAATGGAATACTGTTTGAAACATTACAATTCCACAGTGTTGTAAAATATATTTAGGTTAGGTACATCATTTGTTTGGACGTGACATAACAACTGCAGAAGCGTTGGCTCTTACTTCAAAAAGGAATCTACGATGTTATAACAACGCACGAAAATGACAAAATGAATTGAACGATACTGCGTCGTGACACTAAATGAAGAGACCAGTACCCAATGAAACAAACTCCCGTATCCTGTAAACCTCTTTTCCAGAATCTTTAGGCAGTGTGGTAATGAAATGATCTCTCTAAAATTGCTATATTTTTTCTATAAATTTTTATCATCACACATAGCACCAGATTAACTCCTTAATCACCAGACTTAAGTGAGAAACAAAAATTATAACTATATTACCAGCTGGTAGCGTAACAAAAAATAATGCTCCTGTTATCAATCGAAGTAAGACTCCTACAGGTAAACTGTTGCATCAAAACGCCAATGACGTTCGTCGCCCACTATATTCTTAGAGAGAAAAATTTCCTAACAAAATTAGAGTTCATTACGTAAATGTTGTGCATTAAATCTATTGCTCGTATACATATAAAAATAAACTGCTGCAGCAAATTAAATCTGTGTTTACTATAATCCAATATTTCAAGCAAAATATTTGATCAGGTGAACATCTGCAACTGAGGAACGTATTTATAGAATAAAGACCCGCTTTCCTTAATTTATTCTACCACCTCTTTCGGAGTCTCAAGCTCCATGAGTAGTCACTTCCGTGTCGCGCTGTCCGGGAGGACATCCTGGTTGCTGATTATACGCTCCCATGCGTTTGGTTCATGTGGGTGTGATCACCCATCAATGACTGCCACACATTTCCGTACCCAAAATTATTCTGTGGGACCTGAAGCTGAAGCTTTAAGATTCGAAAACGTTCGTGGAATAAATTAACAAAATGTCCGACAACTGAAGGCCTTGTAAAAATAAGAATAGAGACAGAGCAGGAGTTAATTTAAAGTTTTGTCCAGGTGCAGTTTTCTTAACCTGTAATTACTGTAAAACTGTTTTGGCAACATTCATGTTAACGCTGGTCTATACCAGCGTACACTATGAACTGTTTACAAGGTAAAGATGTTACATATTCGATCGAAGATCTCTGTAGCATACATCAGTTGTATAACACATGCTGGAAGCTAGCGGATTTGTAGTGAAAGGTGTCTATAGTGAATACTGACTAATTTTGTGAACGAAAGGTAATGAAAATCGAAGGTGCCATGTGGATGTTAATAACAATACCGCACACTGCCAGATTAAGTAAATAAATTCGGTTTTCGACACAACTTGTCGTATAACTATTACTCAAGGCGGTACATTAAAGTGTTTCCCTATCTTGTTGTCACATAGGCAGCAGCCTGCACCACGCTACTTCTCCCAGCCCCATCTGAAGACGAGCCTGAAAAGTTTCGTAAAGTAATTTAATCAAATAAACAGAATTTCGTAATGTGACTGGTTATGGTTATTTGTATTTATATTTGACTTGTTCCTATACACGTTTTTAAATACAGGTACTGTAATTCCCCATGACCAGTAACTGCGTACCCCACTTTCTCTCTACAACACTCCCAGGTAAGGAGTAACTGCTTACATCGCTTTCCGCCATGTGTGAGGTTACTAGCTGTCGCGCGGGGGAGGGGGGGGGGAGTAAGCTCTGCCTTCTTATTTCAGTAGCAGCTCCTGTTTGGTTGAGCACCTTCTCTACCCTTGCACAAGGCTCCACAGCTTGCTGCCAAGCGTGGTGGTGCAGCGCTTGGCACATTGGACTCGCATTCAAGAGAACAACGGTTCAAATCCCTGTCCACCCCTCCAGATTTATTTATTCTGCACGTTCCCTAAATCACTCCAGGCAAATGCCCTTGAACACGCCATGGTCGATTTCCTTCACCATCCTTTCTTAATCCGAGACAGCACTTCCTCTCTAATGGCCCAATGTCGACATAAGATTAAACTCTAATTTTTCTTCCTTCCATTTACAGCTTGCCAGAACAAAAATGAATAATGACCCTGTAGCAGATTACCCGCTAATTCTGAATATAATGCAAACAAATAAACTATTGAATAAGAGGGTTCCCACTAGACTTTATTACATAGAAATGCACGAAAGAATATTCCGATGATCTTCATGTCAAAGCTGAAAAATTACCCTGCACATGTACTAATGTATGATGATGATGATGATGATGATGATGATGATGGTTGTACCACGAGGCATAGTACAACATTAGTTACCAGTGTATGAAATTAATTTGTATTACTTCAAGAGTACACAACACCAAAGAAAGTTTTCTTCTGTGGTTACTGTAATGCATGCACTTTACATGCTACTGCTGTAATGAAATATCTGTACCGAGAAAATCATTCTATAAATAGCTCACACGCAAACTAATAACAATATGTTCTACACACACACACACGCACACTTGTGACCCATCCTGGTTTTGCACGTGTAGCACTAAGTAATTGGACGTACGGTTGGATGACTTCTTGTTGGAAATTTGTGGTAAGGTCTTATGGGACCAAACTGCTGAGGTCGTGGTCCCTAAGCTTACGCACTACTTAACATAACTTAAACTAACTTACGCTAAGGACAACACACACACCCATGCCTGAGGGAGGACTCGAACCTCCGACGGGGGGAGCCGCGCGGGCCGTGAACAACGCGCCCACACGGCTACCCCGCGCGGTCGACTTGTTTTTAAAATGTAGTGAGATACACAAACCTTTCTCGTGAATCAATCTGTCTATCAGAGAAAACTATACCGAAGTCGGTACAGCAGATCCTGGGAAAAGCTATAAACACACAGACGGGAAAACTGTGTGGGGGACCTTAATTCATAATATATATATATATATATATATATATATATATATATATATATATATGTGTGTGTGTGTTGTGGTCTTCAGTCCAGAGACTGGTTTGATGCAGCTCTCCATTCTACTCTACCCTGTGCAAACTTCTTCATCTCCCAGTACCTACTGCAACCTACATCCTTCTGAATCTTCTTAGTGTATTCATCTCTTGGTCTCCCTCTACGATTTTTAACCTCCACGCTGCCCTCCAGTAATAAATTGGTGATCCCTTGATGCCTTAGAACATTTCCTACCAACTGATCCCTCCTTCTAGTCAAGTTGTGCCACAAACTCGTCTTCTCCCCAGTTCTACTCAACACCTTCTCATTAGTTATGTGATCTACCTATCTAATCTTCGGCATTCTACTGTAGCACCACATTTCGAAAGCTTCTATTCTCTTCTTGTCCAAACTATTTATCGTCCATGTTTCACTTCCATACACAGCTACACTCCATACAAATACTTTTAGAAACGACTTCCTGACACTTAAATCTATACTCGATGTTAACAAATTTCTCTTCTTCAGAAACGCTTTCCTTTCCATTACCAGTCTACATTTTATATCCCTTGTACTTCGACCATCATCAGTTATTTTGCTCCCCAAATAGCAAAACTCCATTACTACTTTAAGTGACTCATTTCCTAATCTAATTCCCTCAGCATCACCCGACTTAATTCGACTACATATACAGGGTGATTCACCTAACATCACCGCTGGATATATTTCGTAAACCACATCAAATACTGACGAATCGATTCCACAGACCGAACGTGAGGAGAGGGGCTAGTGTAATTGGTTAATACAAACCATACAAAAATGCAGCGGTAACGTTAGATGACTCACCCTGTATATGGTGCTCAGAAACAGGGCGTTGTACGGTAGGTTGGACTGAGAAATAATTATTAAGAAAAAGTTGGGTATGTTGCGTCATTTCCGAGTTAATTAGCATCGAATTTAGGCAATCGGACCATTGCTCGGTCTAATTCACATGTGCCAACAGATACAATTAGTGTGAGTTGTTCTCACAGCGTAGATGATTGCACACAACATCGCTCAGCCTTCTGCTCATGTCCAATTTTTGTTTCGCCTGGCTGGCATACTCATTCTGGACTGTACAGTCTGTAAACATAGACTTTCTGTTCGCCATTAATATTTTTTACAGCACTTCAATGTGTAGAAGGCAAAAGCTGCACAAAACACAACCAAATTTCTAACAACAATAAAAAGTGTAGGAAATGCGGGAAAGTGGTGTCTACTATGCCTTTTCTTCGTGTGATTCTAAAATCAACAACCAGACCGAGCGAGGTGGTGTAGTGATTAGCACACTGGACTCGCATTTGGGATGACGACGGTTCAAACCGACGTACAGCCATCGTGATTTAGGTTTTCCATGATTTCCCTAAATCTCTTCAGGCCAATGCTCGGATGGTTCGTCTCAAAGGACACACCGATCTACCTTCCCCATCCTTCCATCTGAAGGGACCCCAAATCAACCGACCAACCAGATCAGCCACTAGACTGAAACGCCAACCAAAATACGTCATATATTCTCAGGGACACTAGTACAACATTCTCCACCATTAATCGGTGGCATTTTTGCCACTTTTGAAGTTTTCTGGTATTAAAATTTCCAATTTTTGAATCTTCTCGCATCAATGCCTGCTGCCGCACGTGCGTGTGTGTTCACTGGTCATACCGGACTCGAGAGTCCATTACCGCAGCAACGTATTTTCGCCATGTGTCCCTGTCTTGGGCTATTTCCTTCCATTCCCCTTCAATACCTAGGCTCCTCAAATCAGCCTTCACGTTGCCCTGCCATCTACGCCTCGGTCTCCCCACAGGACGTTTTCCCTTCTAAGTGCACTACCAGTACTCTGCGTGCTGCCCTGCCCTCATCCATTCGAGCCACGTGACCCGCCCATTGCAGCCTACGTAATTTAATAATACTGATTATGTCAGGGCTTCAAGAGAGTTCGTTGTGCAATTTTCGCCACTCTCCGCTAATGTCATCCGTTTTTGCTCCGAAAATTGTCCTCAAAATTTTGTTTTCAGATACTCGAAACGGCTTTTCATTTTGCACAGTGAGAGACCAAGTCTCACGCCCATACAGCATAACTGGTAGAATAATAGTTTTGTATATTCTAGTCTTTAAATTCCTAGACAATATCCGTGATGAAAGTAATCTATTCAGTGAGAAGTAGCACGCATTTCCCGCCCGTAATCTCTTCTTCAGTTCGGATTCAATCTCATTTCTCGAAGTGATGTCCACGCCTAGATACTTAAATGTGTTCACTTTTTCAAACTGCATGTCTCCAACTGTTAACATTTCCTGATCTACTGCTGTAGGCAATCTAGTAGTAACCAGGTATTTAGTTTTGTCTTCACTTATCCTTAGACCTACATCTTCACTAGCCTCGATTAACGCTTTCGCATTTGCTGTTACAGATTCTTTACTATAGCTAATGATGTTTAGATCATCTACATACCCTAATATCTTAATATTTCCGTTTAACTCCACACCCTCTGAATTATCTGCTGCCATTCGTACAATATATTCTAGGACTAAATTTAAATGTAGCGGTGACAGGGCATCTCCCTGCTAAGTCCGTTCCTTATTAAATTTCTTCTGACTCCAATTTCCCCACGCGTACTCTACCTTTTGTGTTTTTCATACTCGCTTCTATAAGTCTAACATACTTGTTTGCTCGCAGGGGCGGATCCGGGATCTCGGTCAGGGGGGGGGGGGGGGGGCAATTTTTTGGTGCCTGCCTTCCAAAAAATTAATTCCAAATAAAAGCATTAATACTCTATATACGCGCGCGCACACACACACACACACACACATATATATATATATATATATATATATATATATATATATATATATATATATATATATATATATATTCTGCTTTTAGTTTAATTGTGTATCGCTATGTGTTAAGTGTGTTTAATGAAATAACTTACTGCATTAGCTAAAAAATATTCTTCAAATACGACACGTGCACTTGAAAAACTCCCTGTTTGTCTTCTAATGTAAAATAATCTATAAAAATGGTAATGCTCGTTTCCATTCTTAAATCTTCGAAATTAGTTCACCAATTGCCTTCATATGACAGAATGTTGCCATCGAATTGGCGCATGTGTTTATACGCAGCAATGACGATACGACTGCGAAAAGTTATAATAGGGTATTTGACTGTGTTCAGGAAATCATCTTATATTGTTAATTACGTCAGTATCTGTTTGAATCTGCTGACCGTAACATTTATATTCTTACTGTATGAGAGAATGGATTGTAAATGAATCCACAGACGTTATTTTCGTGTACATTATTACATTTGGCTAATTAATGTTTGTTCACATTCCGCATCAAAAGTGAGAAGAAAGCCAAAATGGGGGAGAAGTGTTCATCCAGATCGAAAACGTGCAATTGCAGAATACAAGGGACTGTCGTAAGGTTCTCACTAATTGCAACTAATGAGAATATTTTCAAGTATTCGTTCTGTGTTCATCGCTTAATTATCAACACCATCTCTTTGCAAATTGCCACTAGAAACAAAATCTTACATACGCACTGTAGGGAAAGTGCTAAAAAAGGGACACAGATCGCTCATGCCTCAGCGAATATTATCATTTTATTCGTAAGTATAGTTGTTTCTTCTGTAGTTTATTCACTAAATGGAAGAGCCTTCAAGGTCTCTTTTTGAATTGTTTCATCACAATGCGTGCCATTGTTTACATCTTCAAGTAAAACATACTAGATAGGCCGACGCAATCAGCCCCTAAAGCAGTCGGAAGAAAAAAGATCGGTCACGCACCAGCGCGGGGGGAGGGGGCAATTGCCATTGCCCCTCCCCCCCTGGATCCGCCCCTGTTTGCACGTGACGGAATTATTGCAACAGGGCCGCCGCTGCCGCTTCCACCGCCACCGCCGAAGCCGCCGAGCAGCCGCCCCCGCCACCCCCGCACAAGAAGTCCCAGCAGCAGCAGCAGCAGCAGGCGGAGGAGAGGGAGGCGGGGGCGGAGCGGCCGCCGGCGGAGCCGCCGCGCCAGCAGCGGACGCCGTTCCGGTCGGAGCGCGAGCAGGAGGAGCGGCTGAGCGAGCTGCGCAAGCTGAAGCCGCGCCGCCCGCCAGAGGAGGGGCAGCCGCAGCAACAGCAGCAGCAGCAGCAGGCCAGGCCCCCGCTGGACGCGCCGCCCGCAGACCTGCCGGAGCCCGCCGGCACCGCCGAGAGGCGGGACCGACAGCCCGACACCGCGCAGGCGAGTCTCGCGTTCCCACCTCTGTACACGATAGGCCAGCAAACGCCGACCGCCGACAGCCAATGAACTAGACCGAACGTCGGTCGCCAACGCGTAGGCCTTCGGCCTCGCACCCTCACCAAACCGGGGGCTCGCGGACAAGGGTTTCGCCCAGGTGGAATTACAGATGGCTGTGATAACTTTTCGAGATCGCTCCCGCATTGTTATTGTTACACTACTGGCCATTAAAATTGCTACACCAAGAAGAAATGCAGATGATAAACGGGTATTCATTGGACAAATATACTAGAACTGACATGTGATTACATTTTCACGCAATTTGGGTGCATAGATCCTGAGAAACCAGTACCCAGAACAACCACCTCTGGCCGTAATAACGGCCTTGATACGCCTGGACAGTGAGTCAAACAGAGCTTGGATGGCGTGTACAGGTACAGCTGCCCGTCCAGCTTCAACACGATACCACAGTTCATCGAGAATAGTGACTGGCGTATTGTGACGAGCCAGTTGCTCGGCCACCATTGACCAGACTTTTCAATTGGTGAGAGATCTGGAGAATGTGCTGGCCAGGACAGCAGTCGAAAATTTTCTGTATCCAGAAAGGACCGTACAGGACCTGCAACATGCGGTCGTGCATTATCCTGTTGAAATGTAGGGTTTCGCAGAGATCGAATGAAGGGTAGAGCCACGGGCCGTAACACATCTGAAATGTAGCGTCCACTGTTCAAAGTGCCGTCAATGCGAACAAGAGGTGACCGAGACGTGTAAGCAATGGCACCCCATACCATCATGTAGCGAGTTGCTCCGTGTGAGTGTAATGGGTGTGTATTTATTGTGCCGCCTGGGTGGCCGAGCGGTTCTAGGCGCTACAGTCTGGAACCGCGCTGCTGCTACGCTCGCAGGTTCGAATCCTGCTTCCGCCATGCATGTGTGTGATGTCGTTAGGTTAGTTAGGTTTAAGTAGTGCTAAGTCTAGGGGACTGATGACCTCAGATGTTAAGTCCCATAGAGCTCAGAGCCATTTGAACCATTTGAAACTTCGTCAGTTTAATGTTGTCTCCTTATGCCACTGTATACTCAATTAAATACAATAAATACAAAATGGTTCAAATGAGCACTATGGGACTTAACATCTGAGGTCATCAGCCCCCTAGAACTTAGAACTACTTAAACCTAACTAACCTAAGGACATCACACACATCCATGCCCGAGGCAGGATTCGAACCTGCGACCGTAGCGGTCGCGCGGTCCCAGACTGGAGCGCCTAGAACCACTCGGCCACCCCGGCGGCACAATAAATACAACCCATTACACTCACACGGAGCAACTCGCTACAGAAACAACGATAATTCGATCCGGCGTCCACACTTGCAGAGAGGACACAAGGCCAACCCACCGCCAACGCTTTCATATAACCACAAGCGTACCGAACCACTTCGTTGGCTCCGATCTGCGGCCATACACACTAAGCAAATCTAGGCCAATTAAGCAGTCGTGTTCCTTTCGTTGCCCTTCATTGGCCTAGTTTGTATGCATCTTTAAAAGTTGTCCTTTGGTCCAACAGTCTGTTCGGTACAAATTATGTAGCTGTTTCAAAAACTAACTTCCTGATGACCTACAGACTTCAAACTTTCAAGTTAGCTCAGAACTGGTTGTCAATCCAATACGAACTCGTTCCTTCTCTGGTGTGTGTGGAAGTGTACTTTATCAAAATTGCATTTCTCCATATTCCTGTTACAGTCGCTAATAGTACGCAGGAACAATAATTGCTGGTAAGTCTCCGAGTTAGATTGATTCTCTCTCATTTTTACCTTCATCGTCTATTAAGGAGATTGGAGAAAGCTATATATTGTCTGACTCAGGTGAAGGTACACGAAAACAAAAATCAAGTTTATCATATCTCTGCGGTAATCTTGTCAAAATGTTTGAAATCGACTAAAATATTTCACGCATATAAGACAAAAAGTAGAAAATAATTACAAGTATATTGACCGAAGCAGTGAGTGAAAATTTGTACCAAGGACGCGAATCGAACCCGCGTCTCCAGAAAACTACACTATGTGATCCAAAGTATCCTGACACCCCCAAAAACATATGTTTTTCATATTAGGTGCATTGCGCTGCCATGTACCGCCAGTTACTCCGTGTCAGCGACCTCAGTCGTCATTATAAATCGTGAGAGAGCGCAATGGGGCGCTCCGCGGAACTCATTGACTTCGAACGTGGTCAGGTGATTGGGTGTCACTTGTGTCATACGTCTGTACGCGAGATTTCCACACTCCTAAACATCCCTAGGTCCACTGTTTCCGATAGTGAAGTGGAAACGTGAAGGGACACTTACAGCACAAAAAAGTACAGGCCGACCTCGTCTGTTGACTGGCAGAGACCGCCGACAGTTGAAGAGGATCGTAATGTGTAACAGGCAGACATCTATCCAGACCATCACACAGCAATTCCAAACTGCATCAGGATCCACTGCAAGTACTATGACAGTTAGGCGGGTGGGAGAAAAGGTGGATTTCATGGTCGAGCGGCTGCTCATAAGCCACACATCACGCTGGTAAATGCCAAACGACGCCTCGCTTGGTGTAAGGAGCGTAAACATTGGACGTTTGACCAGTGGGAAAACGTTGTGTGGTGTCGAATCACGGTACACAATGTGGCGATCCGACGGCAGGGTGTGGGTATGGCGAATGCCCGGTGAACGTCATCTTCCAGCGTGTGTAGTGCCAACAGTAAAATTCGGAGGCGGTGGTGTTATAGTGTGGTCGTGTTTTTCATGGAGGGGACTTGCACCCCTTGTTGTTTTGCGTGGCACTATCACAGCACGGCCTACACTGATGTTTTAAGCACCTTCTTGCCTCCCGCTGTTGAAGAGCGATTCGGGGATGGCAACTGCATCTTTCAACACGATCGAGCACCTATTCATAATGCACGGCCTATGGCGGAGTGGTTGCACGACAATAACATCCCTGTAATGGACTGGCCTGCACAGTGTCCTGGACTGAATGCTACAGAACACCTTTTGGATGTTTTGGAACGCCGACTTCGTGCCAGGCCTCATCGACCGACATCGATACCTCTCCTCAGTACAGCACTCTGTGAAAAATGGGCTGCCATTCCCCAAGAAACCTTCCAGCACCTGATTGAATGTATGCCTGCGAGAGTGGAAGCTATCATCAAGGCTAAGAGTGGACGAACACATATTGAATTCCAGCATTACCGATGGAGGGCGCCACGAACTTGTAAGTCATTTTCAGCCAGGTATCCGGGTACTTTTGATCATATAATGTAGGTAGGCGCATTGGCCACTAAGCCACCTTAGCACAGCGGTTCACACAACAGCACGCATTACCCTGGCACAGCTGCCTCCTCGATCCAAATTCTCGCTGCTGCTCCAATCTACTTTAAATTAGACCTCACGCATGAGCATTATTGTTGTCGAGGTTCTCCAGGTTCTGGAATAGCACCTCAGCGTCGAAAGTAAAAGGCGGATCCAGCCTGGGCCCCAGAACCAGGTGCAGGTACTTATACAAATGAAATTACACAATGTCAGAGATTTTAATGGTCTCATTAACATAGCCTGAAGCGGCGAGTGAAGAGAAAGGGTGTTCAGTTGTGCACTGTAATGTGGCAGTACTGAATGTGAAATTGATTTCAGGGTTCGAAACCAACCCATCTGCATGTAATACGTGAGCAAGCGGAGTGATTGTCCCCATACAGTTGCTTGCTGGATCTGCTCACCATCTGAGGGAAAAGCTTACAGTGCTTGCGAATCAGATTGATCAATTTTAAAACAGGAAGTTTCGGGTGCATCGAATTCCGTATTATTTCTCCGAGTCAGAGTGGTGCGTTAGCATGTTGTGCCGTAGTGTAGTACGGAATTGGAAAGAAATAGCGACCAACGTTGCAGCTTGTGTGTTATGCGAGCAGGCACATGTTTCGTTGGATGAAAAAGAGCAGTCAGCAGCTTATTGTAACATGAAAAAATGTTCAGTCGGTCGTGTGGGCTGTGTTCCTGTTTTCTCTACCAAAGATGGCTATGTGGACGTCTGCAGAGGCGTGTCCATCTGAGGATATGGTTCTTCTTTATTGCTTCTTTACTCATTTATACAACTCCACCACGCAATTGGTGAGAATTGGCAACAGACATACATGAGAAGGAACACAACAAGTCTTTAATTATTTCATTCTGCTAGTTCCGTCAGTCACGTGCATTTTTTTCTTCGCGTAATATTCGACGCTGTAGCGGCCGGCGAGGTAACTGCTGGAGAGACAGACATACAAGTTGCTACACAATGGAGTGCGCTGAATTGGCTGGACTCAGGTGATAGCGAGTGAAGCCGAGGAGGTCGCACCTGGAGCAGTGTTGCCTGCCCAGGTGGACACACAGCCAGAAGTTCATCCGTTGCGGCCCGGTAGTGGCAGAGTTATGGCGATGGAGCAGACGGACACAGACTGGGCGTCACTTACTGGCCAGCGGGCCAAACGATCACAAGCTGGATTGCCACGGTTAAACACTGTTTCCATGTGCTGACAGTTGCGGAAGGCTCAGCGTTAGTGTGCCACGCCGAATTATCTGATGTGACGGCAATGACTGGCAGTTGTAATTGGCACTGGATCGCGCTGCTGTTCTTCTTGGTTACCAGCCATGTTTCATCACAGGGCACTGCTCAGAAGCTGTAGACGTCCACTCAGCTCGAAGGTCACTGACCAGGGGCGGGCTGACTCCTGTATGTGGCCTCACAATTCTGGGCTTCAGCTTCTACTTCAGTGTCTCGTGCAGTTTTATCTGTTGCATTGTGATCAATCAGGAGAAAGAATTTGCTGAAATTTATGGTAGCTAAAGCTTCTAGCTGAATGTAGTCTACTTTGGCCTTGTTCAACATCTCAGATCAGATGTTAGGCGCGTTCAGTGTTTCCAACCCTGTGAGACAAAACTGCCCCTGTACCGTGTGACAATGTACCAGAAGTACGCACTACTACTTCTTGCTGGTCAAAACGACCAAAAACACAACTGAACCCTTTTGTTTTTATAATAATGATGTAGGCTGAAGCAATGAATTAAAACTTGTACCAGTGCTGTGATTCGAACGTGGGTCTCCTGCTTAACAGGCAGAAGAGCTGATCACTGTGCGATGCTGGCACTGTGGCTACCCCAACTGCACAGATTATCCTAAGATGTCTTCCTCACCAATATAAATTCCAGTTCATGCCTCAGCCCACTCCTATTCCTCTTCTAGACCCACATCAGTACTGCATAGGTTATCCAGTATTGGAATAGCACCTCAGCAATGAGAGGAATTGCAGTTGTGGTGACTGCTGTGCCAGTGTGGCGCAGTGGCTAGCACACATGCCTAGTACGTAGGAGACCCCAGTTCGAATCCTGGTGCTGGCACAAAATTTTTTCATTGCTTCAGCCTACATCATAGATGAAAGTGAGACTCAGTGTGACTCAGGAACATCAACTGTATATGATTAATACATCACTTTTGGTTTTTACCCCTCACAGAATTTGCCCATAACGGAGTAACCACTCCCAGGTTCAGAAGAACTGCCTCGGAGAAATGCAGCGCCATATTGCCCTTTTGCAGAGAAACTAACGTTTGGTCGTGGACTTGTTTAATGCCTGAGTTGTCAGTGTCAGCCAGACAGTGAGAGGTAAGCGGTTTGGTGTGTTTTGGTTGCCCCAGGTGCGGCCGGCGGAGAGTGTGGCAGTGGTGGAGCTGCAGCCGAAGCCGCAGCCAGAGTGTGCCCCGGAGGCTGGACCTGACGCGGTGAAGCCGCCGTCGCTGGACGTGGAGGCAGGCGGTGGGCAAATACAGCTGGGCGGCTGCAGCGTGGCCCACCAGGCGCTCTCCGAGGAGGCCTCCCCGGCTGGCAGCGCCGTCCTCCCAGCACAGGTGAGCCACCACCACTCTGCAGCACTCTGAGTGGCTTGGTGGTCAACTCAGAATACGAGAAAATATGAGCTAAAATCCGTTTTTTTTATGAGGGGCGCTCAGTAAGTAATGCAATGCATTTTTTCTCGCTCAATGACAGGTGGAAGTGTTTACCTCCGTCTGACCTCCGTGTCTCCAGCCTACGACTCGCGAGGGAACATTACCAAGTGTTAATAAATAATCTTGTTAAAACTTGGTGGGTGTGTAAACGGGGAAAAATAATGCAATCCGTATTTTTTTGGATCCAATTTCACTTTTAAAGGATGCGACACGTCCTGAAAGGTAATTTGGCATATTAGGTTTGGAGAGAATATCCTTCAAACTATGATACATAAGAAAATACTTCTCGTATAAAAGTTGATACATAATTAACATTCTTTCAAATTGTATAATGGAATTTTGTAATAATTTGAAATTGTGTAAAATATCCCACCACCATTAATTAATTCTGAAAAATGAAAACATTTTTTACAATATAAATTAAAGAAGTTTTCAAGCTACATACAACCATGCATAATAAAGTTAGTTTTAAAACACCGTTTTTGGAAAATAAACTACGCAAAATGAGTTGTCAGGGTATTTTCAACATACCCAATTAAATGTATAAACATTCATGATTAGTCACGTTATTTAGTTTACTTATATTTGCTTTTTATTTTAAATTGTTATTTTTGTTCTACATTCATTTTTTACACATGTGTATTTCTTTAATTGAAAATAATAATTCATTCATTATTATGATAGAAAATAATTATTATAATGATAATCTGTAAATAAACGCTTAAAACATAACGTTTTCTTACACCACGCACGTAAAATGGACACATTTCTTCGCGTACTAAGCGTATACTGTTCACGACAGAGAACACAAGATAAAACACTATTCAGCGGTATTTCAGTTTGTGACAGGTGATCTCAAAAACATCCTGATTTGTGTCAAGCATATTTCAGTACAGCCCGCAGCTCGTGGTCGTGCGGTAGCGTTCTCGCTTCCCGCGCCCGGGTTCCCGGGTTCGATTCCCGGCGGGGTCAGGATTTTCTCTGCCTCGTGATGGCTGGGTGTTGTGTGATGTCCTTAGGTTAGTTAGGTTTAAGTAGTTCTAAGTTCTAGGGGACTGATGGCCATAGATGTTAAGTCCCATAGTGCTCAGAGCCATTTGAACCATTTGAACCATTTCAGTACACTGATAAGCCTTGATGAAAAAACTTGGTTCTGTGCTAATGACTACAGCTTAATTATATTGTTTTTTAAACGGAGATTTACATCAAAATTACTCAACAGAACTAAATCTAAAAATCTTCTCACAAAGTTCTTCCAACATCAAATCCATATACATCTCACGACTGTGAGGTTTTTTTTTCACACTGAGAGACCTAAGCATCTAACAGTAATACAGATTTTTCTTCCTCACTGGGAGGAAACATCTTTCAAATACCTTCTGACCTGATCAGACGTTTGTTTACCAGATTTCGATGCTGTCACAATGGGGGCTTCAAAAAGAGATTCTCGAATTCTCGATCCAAACGCACCTTTAGTTTCTTTTAAAACTATGAGTAGGTGGGCAGTGAGTGTGAAAAAACAGTTTGGCCATCATACCGTAGGACAGGAAGCTTGTTCATCTGGTAATCCCAATGACCTCGATGGTACAGGTTCAGAAGTGGTACATATATGGCTTTTGATATTGGAAGAACCTTCTGAAAAGAGTTTCGGATCTACTTCTGATGAATAATTTTAATGTCGATCTCCGCTTGAGGACCAATATAATGAAGCTACAGCCACTAGTACGTAATCAATTATTTTCGCCGTGGCTTACCAATGAACAGAAATTTGCCTAATACAAATCCGGATATTTAGAGGATCACCTGCGATAATTTGAATTCCTGCTGAATTTTGTTTTATCGTATGTTCTCTGTCGTGCAAAGTACATCACAAGAAGAAATTTCGTTCATTTTATGTGCAAGGTGTAAGAAAAAGTTATGTTTTAAGCGTTTATTTACGAATTATCATTGTTGAAATTACTTTATATCATAATAATGAATTAATTATGATTTTCAATTAAGAAAATACACGTTTGTGCAATGGCAAATTAAAAAACAAAAACAAAAAAGATTGTAAAACAAAAATAGGAATTTAAAACAAAAAACAAATGTAAGTAAAATATATAATTAGACCGATAATGAATTTTTACATATTTTGATTAGGGATGTTGAAAATACTCTGACAGCACATTGTGTACAGCTTATTTTCCAAAAATGGTATTTCAGGAATCAGCTTTATTACACATGGATGTATGTAGTTTGAAAGATTCTTTAATTTATGTTCTAACAAATTAATTAATGGTGGTGAGATATTTTGCAAAATTTCAAATTATTTCATAATTCCTTTATAAAGTTTTCAAGAATGATAATTACATATAAATTTTTATAAGAGAAACATTTTTATATATCATCGTCTGGACGATATTCCCTCCAAATCTAATATGCAAAAATTACCTTCCAGGGGCTTATCTTACCCCATAAAAGTGAAATTGGGCACAATTTAAAAAAATATTTATTGCATTATCTTCCCCCTCTACACACCCGAAAAGTTTCATCAAGATCGCTTATTGACACTTGGGAAAGTTCCCTCGTCAGTTACCTGGCCGAAGCTTTATTGAATTTGTCGCTTTAATGTCCGTAGTTGCTTTACATTTGGTACTGGCATTCCGTCTTTGAAACTATATAATACACCTTTTTGAAGAAAAATGTTAACAGGTTCTGCTTTTTTTTAGTTTTCAGTGACTGCTGAACTGGCTGTCTTCTAAGGTATATTGATATGATTTTAGGACTCCAAAAAATGTAGGCAACGCACTTATAAACTTAGATTTTTTTTGAGCGGACTCACGTACATACAGGAACGCAATCCTATCTTGTGCCCGTGCCATAAAACTACTACCAGACAAGAGAGAGTAGAGAACTTTTTTTTTTTGTTTTTTTGTTTTTCTTTTTCATCTTTCGCCGATGACAAATGATAATGACTCAGCGGTAAAACATTTTTGCTCAAGTGAGCGCTTAATCAGTTTGTTAAAGAAATGAACGAAAAAATATTACTGTATACTAAATAGGAAATGCTTTCCTGGTGTTCCGGAAAATATTATTTATTTAGCCACGAATCAGCTTTTGTGGGCATCTCCAGGTGACAGCTGAATGTTGCAGAGACAGATAAAATGACGTGCGGCTTACACAGATGATATATAAAATTATATCTAGAATATTTACGATGGAAAGTTTCACTCTGGTTTCTTACGCAGAAATGTTTAAAGCGCATACCGTTGCATTTAACAACAGAAGGAAAAAAGTCGAGTTTAGAATTGTAATGGAATCTTTGCGCAATTGAAACTTAAATTAACGTACAGGAAAAAGGAAATTGTTAAATAAAGTTTGCTATGCAAACATTAGATTACAATGATAAATTCAACTCTCCTTTTTGTCTCATGTTAAATATAACGATGTCCACATAAAAGTAAATGTAAGAATTTCTCTGTAAGATAAAAATTTCATAAGCCATGGATCGTGGCGAGCTGTGGTGGCTTGCGTGCCGCTAAGATACAGGTAGCCACACTCCAGGTGTACGGAGGGTGATCTGTTGTGAGGCTGGACAAACTTCTGATTCTTGAAGAGGGGCAACAGGCTTTTCAGTAGTTGCAGGGGCCACGGTGTGATGGTCTTGTAACATCAGCCGACGTGGTCCTGCTGTGCTCGTAATGCGAATGGCTGAAGGCAAGGATAACCTGCAGCCGTCATTTTTTCCGCAGTCATGGAGCCCCTTCAATATTGCCATACTACTGCTAGAATAACATTTCCTTATCTTTTCGATAAAAATTAGAAGTCTTCCTAATAAAAACTTTTAGCGCGGAACCGCCGCTTTTCTAATGGTATGTTTTCAAAACAGTACAGTAGCCTGTAAATGGAAAAACAACATTTTGAAAATGGACTCTTTGCAACAAAAACGTCAGTTATTTCAAATAATACTTATTTACTTCAAAACGTATTTCAAGACCGACCGAAGACAATTTGAGAACTCGTTTCGTCCTTATATTTAGTAGGCAAATGGTAAAAGTACCCACTCGTCTTTTAGGTGATAATTTGAACTGCAGAGAAGTCCGCTGACGGCGTTAATTTATACTTTTCGTATTCTTCTGCTCACAAGGTCGAAGGTCGTGGGTTGACAATATTCGGACTTTCAGTCGACAGCTGATTTTGATATTTAATTTGCCCATATTATGGGTAATACCGATGGTAGACGACAGGGAAACGCAGGCTGCCGTAGTTCTGGATGTCGAATTCGTACAAATTCGTAAGTGCAAATTAGGGTTAGCTTTTTTATATCGTATAGACATGCTAATTTTATCGTTCTTTAAGTTACGTTCTTGAAAGTTATATTAAGAATCTGAATCTTCGCGGAATTCTTGAATGATTTCCAAACTACCCCACACTGGAACAATAAAGATGTTAGTAGCTTTGAGGTAGACAATAACGTGATTTATAATAAAAAATTGAAAAAAGTTAAATGTTTTGTTAAATGATTGGTTTGAAAGTAAAATATAAAACATGTTGGAGAAACAACTGACGCACCTTTAATGATGCTCGAAACCATGTACAGCAAACGATACTACACAATCTAGCAGACAAATATCCTCTAGTACTCTTTAAAATTCCAAGATTTTAAGTTGAACGATGAATTTTAAATTCTCAATCTGTGCCTCGCTTGATGAACCTCACGTCAAGCATCATTCAAAGGTGCGTCAAATGTTTCTCTAATTTATTTTCTTTCGTACTTTAACAAATCTTTTGACTGTTTTTTCAGAATTTATGTTTCTCTTTTTTTATTGGGAGTTAAATGTCACTTCGATGTAACTTTTTATGCGCAAAATAGGTAGGCCTCGGAGAGATGAACTCTGACATCTCGTGTAGCAGCGTGAAAATTTCAATTTCCTCTTAATACACTAAGTTTTTGTTAATCACCGTGATTACTTTGTAGCGATTATCATTTTTTTTACAAAACTCGGCCTCACGCTGGTAAATTTTATGCCCAATCTGTCTATTTCCCACTCTTCGTTTGAGTTCATTTATTTGCTTTGACCTGTATGGGGATTAGGACATCCATGAGACCTTGTCATCTGTCTTTGGCCATTTCTCTCAATTCCGTCCAGGTCTTTAAACTTCCATCGTTTCCCCTTCCACCGTCCTCTTTCATGTACCTCTAGGCCTACCTCTGTTCCTCATTCCTTGGGAATTCCATTCCAGAGCCTTCGTTTCGATTTCCCCATGTGGTTTTCTCAATGTGTGCCCCAGCCATCTCCACTTTCTTTCACGTATCTGTTCTTCTATATATGTCTGATTTGTTTACTTCTTTTTTCTGGCCACCAGATATTCCTTTATGCACCGAAGACACCTGTATACGAAGCTCTGCAATTGTGGTGTTATGTTTTTGTCTACTTTAAATTTTTCACTAGCGCGCAGAAGAACAGCGTTCACATTTGTATTAAAATACGAATTTTAGTTCTGCATGTAATCTTTCGTTTCTCTAGGTTGGATACAGTTCTACGAAGCCAACAATTGCCTTTTTTATGGGGTTCTCCACATCTACGACTTCACCACCTCCTGTCACCACATAACCCTGATACATGCTAGGATAAAAGTACAGTGTGTAATTTTTAGAAAGTCTCGTTTTCGCTCGGCTCAGACTGGCCGTGACATGAGAGGTGGGTGGCGGGTTGCGCAGGCGCCGGCGAGCACGGAGGAGGAGCGCATGTCGTCCGACTCGGAGGCGGAGTTCGCGCGCGTCGCGGCCGCCGTGCTGGGGGCGGAGCCGGCGCCGCTGTTGGCCGCCGCGGCGGCGGAGGAGGCGGAAGAGGCGGACGGCGACGGCGAGCGCCAGGGGCTCGTGCTGCAGGACTCGTTCGAGGGCGAGCTGCCCTACGTGCCCACCACGCTGCCCCAGGAGCGGTACGTACCTCTCTGCTACGTCAACTCGCGAGCGAGCAGGGAGACCCCAGACAAATGGAATGCTCTAGGAAACATCGCTGATGAGGTTTCGAGAACTCTGCATAAAACCTACACTGATGAGCCAGAACATTACGACAACTGCCCACCGCGAGGTTGAATGCTTTCTGGTAGCACGTGACGCAGTAAAGAAACAATGTATGCGGAAGAGAGACGAATGAGCCGTCATCACAGTGAAGATATGGGCCTAAAATGTGGAAATCCACTGATATAAGCGGTTTTGACAAAGAGCACGTCGTTGTGGCCGTGCGACTGGAAACGAGAATCTCCGAAACCGCGACGTTGGTCGCCTGTTGGCGTACTACTGTCGTGAGCACCTATGGAAAGTGGTTGAAGGATGGTGAAATAATTTGTAGTCCTTATGGTATACGACGTCCACGTCTCCTTACCAAAAGTAGAGATTAGGACCCCCCACTGTGTAATTTGGGATAGGCAGCGATCTGTGGCAGATCTGACGACACAGTACAATGCTGGTGCAGGCATAAGTTGGAGCACAGCGTTCAAAGGCCATTGTTGAACATGGAGTTCCACATCATACGACCTATACATGTTTCTTGTTGGCCCAACGACATAGTCAGTTATGACTGCAGTCGGCACAGCATCACAGAGTTTCCACTATGGATCTAAAGAAACTTGTTGCCTGTCAAATAAATCACATTTCTTATTACACAAGGTCGATGGTTGGGTCCTTGCATACCGTCATCCACGCAAATGGCTGCACGAAACGTGCACCGCACCCCAGATGCTGGCCTGTGAACGCTTAATCGTGCTATGGGGTACGTTGAGTTGGGCTTCTAAGGGGTCTGCGGAGGTAACCGAAGGCGTCACGACAGCAGTGAACCACGTGAACATTAGTGCGCACCGCCAGCATCGCTTTTGCATGAAGTCAACCCCTACGGCTATGACACCTTCCAGAAACATAGCTGTTCGTGTTGCAGGGTCAGAATGGTGCTACAGTGGTTTGAGGGGCATTATACTGAACTCACACTGATGGCTTGGTCAGCATATGTGCGTGATCTGTACCCACTGGAACACGCGTCTGGCGGCAGCTGCGTGCCCGCAAAGCACCATCCCGTAATTTGCGGGAATTGCTTGACCCGTGCGTAGACATCTGGTACCACATCCTTCTGAAGTCGAGACAGGGACTTGTAGAATCCAGGTCAAACAGAATCTCTGTTGTACTGTGTTTGAAAAGTGGAACAGCGCGCTATTAAACAGGTGGTCATAATGTTTTGGCTCATCGCTGTATAGACAACAAAATCCTTTCGGCAGATCTCGAACAGATACACAGAAGAAACAACAGGTTCCATGGGAGGACACAAACTCAGTCACAGACACTGATGTAGATCCAGACACAGAGACTGACCCAAACAATAACAACATGAGACACAGACTCACCATACAACGAGTAAAATACCTAAAATATAGAAATAGGAGCCGGCCGGAGTGACCGAGCGGTTCTAGGCCTACGTTCTGCAACCGCGCGACCGATACGGTCGCAGGTTCGAATCCTGCCTCGGGCATGGATGTGTGTGGTGTCCTTAGGTTAGTTAGGTTTAAATAGTTCTAAGTTCTAGGGGACTGACGACCACAGCAGTTAAGTCCCATAGTGCTCAGAGCCATTTGAATCATTTTTGTAAATGGGATAATTATAAGAAAAGCAGACATGGCACATGATTGGTTCATGTATCTAAACTGCACTTTAAATATGATAATTAAATAATGTAAATAAAAACAATTAATTTAAACAACAAGACAATCATTAGATCAAAGGAATACTTCTCACAGCTTTCATGTTCAGAGACACCGTTTCCGCCTTGGCGCACTGGTTAAGGAAAATAGCGTCGTGAATACAAACATACAACATGTGAAACTACATCTAGATATGGCAAAACAAATAGTGCAATGGGTATGCTCTACATAAGAACTTCAAAGATTAAACACGTAGTACTGTATCTTAGACAGTACAAACAAATACACAATCATTCATTATGTATTTCATTCAATAATACACTCCTGGAAATTGAAATAAGAACACCGTGAATTCATTGTGCCAGGAAGGGGAAACTTTATTGACACATTCCTGGGGTCAGATACATCACATGATCACACTGACAGAACCACAGGCACATAGACACAGGCAACAGAGCATGCACAATGTCGGCACTAGTACAGTGTATATCCACCATTCGCAGCAATGCAGGCTGCTATTCTCCCATGGAGACGATCGTAGAGATGCTGGATGTAGTCCTGTGGAACGGCTTGCCATGCCATTTCCACCTGGCGCCTCAGTTGGACCAGCGTTCGTGCTGGACGTGCAGACCGCGTGAGACGACGCTTCATCCAGTCCCAAACATGCTCAATGGGGGACAGATCCGGAGATCTTGCTCGCCAGGGTAGTTGACTTACACCTTCTAGAGCACGTTGGGTGGCACGGGATACATGCGGACGTGCATTGTCCTGTTGGAACAGCAAGTTCCCTTGCCGGTCTAGGAATGGTAGAACGATGGGTTCGATGACAGTTTGGATGTACCGTGCACTATTCAGTGTCCCCTCGACGATCACCAGTGGTGTACGGCCGGTATAGGAGATCGCTCCCCACACCATGATGCCGGGTGTTGGCCCTGTGTGCCTCGGTCGTATGCAGTCCTGATTGTGGCACTCACCTGCACGGCGCCAAACACGCATACGACCATCATTGGCACCAAGGCAGAAGCGACTCTCATCGCTGAAGACGACACGTCTCCATTCGTCCCTCCATTCACGCCTGTCGCGACACCACTGGAGGCGGGCTGCACGATGTTGGGGCGTGAGCGGAAGACGGCCTAACGGCGTGCGGGACCGTAGCCCAGCTTCATGGAGACGGTTGCGAATGGTCCTCGCCGATACCCCAGGAGCAACAGTGTCCCTAATTTGCTGAGAAGTGGCGGTGCGGTTCCCTACGGCACTGCGTAGGATCCTACGGTCTTGGCGTGCATCCGTGCGTCGCTGCGGTCCGGTCCCAGGTCGACGGGCACGTGCACCTTCCGCCGACCACTGGCGACAACATCGATGTACTGTGGAGACCTCACGCCCCACGTGTTGAGCAATTCGGCGGTACGTCCACCCGGCCTCCCGCATGCCCACTATACGCCCTCGCTCAAAGTCCGTCAACTGCACATACGGTTCACGTCCACGCTGTCGCGGCATGCTACCAGTGTTAAAGACTGCGATGGAGCTCCGTATGCCACGGCAAACTGGCTGACACTGACGGCGGCGGTGCACAAATGCTGCGCAGCTAGCGCCATTCGACGGCCAACACCGCGGTTCCTGGTGTGTCCGCTGTGCCGTGCGTGTGATCATTGCTTGTACAGCCCTCTCGCAGTGTCCGGAGCAAGTATGGTGGGTCTGACACACCGGTG
Organism: Schistocerca nitens; assembly: GCF_023898315.1. Classification (NCBI taxonomy): domain Eukaryota; kingdom Metazoa; phylum Arthropoda; class Insecta; order Orthoptera; family Acrididae; genus Schistocerca; species Schistocerca nitens. The sequence continues at coordinate 79,609,141 of NC_064623.1, read as the reverse complement.
TCAATGTGTTCTTTTTTCCATTTCCAGGAGTGTATAAGACGACATAATTTTGCACAGTACTGCAGGTGTACGGGTTCCACGTTTCTGCCGAGATCCTCCTACCTAGATTAGCAGCTAAACGAACCATCATTTATATGTTCTGTCTCATTTTAACAGCAAAAGAAAATTTGCAGCTCGTCCCTTTCCTGTTTTTCTATCATTTTCTTCTAAGTTACAAACATTTATCATATTAAGCCCCCGTCCTTTCCCTGCAACTAATTTAATTTTCTTTGTAACCCATTGTTATTGACCTTGTTTTATTGCTCACAACAAATTTTACTGGTAATATGGAATTATGTACTATTACATGTAAAGTTGTGTAACTTATAGCCTGCTTTTTAAAATATTAGACGGGAGGTCTTTAAATATGCTACTAATGAAATGAGTGTTGTCGGTGGAGGAAGAGGTCTTTCGCAGAAGAACGCCTTAGCTGCGCTATAGGCACAGTAACAAGGAAAACACGTCACATCGCACGGTCAGAACTGTACGAAAATGTGCTTAGAGTGTAAAGGACTCGTGCAAGAAACAATGGTAAGGCCCAATCGCATGCAAAATTTACCACGAGAGCCTTTGAATGCTCATCTCCAACAAGGCAGTGGTCCAATCCGACATGTCGAAACCTACCCTGACACTTGTAGCACCGAAAGAATTGCACAGTCAAAATTTTAGCTGCTAAGTTGTACTGCAATTATTTTTTAAATGTTAAAGTTATTTATTTTTGCTACATGAAGAACCGCTTTAACAGCGGTTTGTACACACCTTCCTGCCTAACGCGCGAATCTGCGCATAAACAGGCGCAACTGTAACGAGAGAACACGGCGCCACGTAGCGCGAAACCCGAAGCGCACAAGTGAGAGTTTTAAACACTTAAACCGTACCAAAAATGTCTTAAATCATCATTTGTTTCGAATAACTTGCAGTTTATGTCGACAGATAAACTGTTGCAGGTGTAGTTGTTAAACAAGTGACTGCCAAAGGAAAGAAAATCAAGGCAGTGTATGATGTTACATCGCATACGACTTGCCGCGCGGGATTAGCCGAGCGGTCCAGCCGCTACAGTCATGGACTGTACGACTGGTCCCGGCGGAGGTTCGAGTCCTCCCTCGGGCATGGGTGTATGTGTTTGTCCTTAGGATAATTTAGGTTAAGTAGAGTGTAAGCTTAGGGACTGATGACCTTAGCAGTTAAGTCCCATAACATTTCACATACACATTTTAGCATACGACTTCTGTCAACTGGGACTTAAATTAGTTAACATTAAATAGTTTATAAGAATTTCTGTAGCATAATTTTTATGATAAATTTTCAATAATGTACGTTTTACTAACAAAGAAACTGTTCCTTGTTTATTCCCTGCAGTCGTTAGAAAAATGCGAAGTGTCTATTGGATGAGAGAAACATTTTCCTTACACCAGGCACACCTGACAAAAGAAAAATTAGTGCAGTCAGGCACTCCACAGTCCATAAAATTTTTATTTACACAATGCTGGAGTAGAGTAAGAACTGGTTGTGACAACTGTTCTTCACGTTGTGCTACATATCAGGCATATATCAGATTCGTAACATGTGATGTGCACTGAAAATGCACAAATGACTGAAGTTTAACAACGCTGTTCCGCTGATAAACCTGAAATGACGAAGAACTATCGGAAATTATACTGTCTGACAATTAGCTGGAAAATGCTTTTCACGACAGAATTATTTTTAAACCGAGAGGTTGAATCACACTATTAGTTCTGAGTGGAATCGGAAAAGTCTTTCCGTCGTCGTCTTTAAGACGCGTCGTTATGTCCACGCCAAGAACCTAAAACACCAATGAATTATTCTCTGCAAACGGTAAGAAGATGCAATCAGCCTTGCCGCAGTGGTAACACCGGTTCCCGTCAGATCACCGAACTTAAGTGCTGGCGGGCTGGGCTAGCACTTGGATGGGTGACCATCTGGTCTGCCGAGCGCTGTAGGCAAGCGGGGTGCACTCAGCCCTCGTGAGGCAAACTGAGGAGCTGCTTGATCGAGAAGTAGCTGCTCCCGTCTCATAAACTGACATTCGTTCGGGAGAGCGGTGTGCTGAACACACGCCCCTCCATAATAACTGCATCCACTGACGCCTGTGGGCTAAGGATGGCACGGTGACCGATCGGTACCGTTGGACATTCATGGCCTGTTCGGGAGGAGTTTCTTTTCTTTTTTTATTTAATAAGAAGATGTGTCGCGTGTAACATTTACAATTGTACGCTCCCATTTTTCCAGATTTTGCTTTGTCAATTACAAGACTTTTACAAGTACACAACATTTTTTTAAAATTTTTAATACTGATTTGCCTTCGTGTTCCTGAAGATAGAAATAAAGTAGCAGAAAAAGTAATTCACTGATACTTACCACTGTCGTATACGAATGTGCTGTAGAATTCATCGATTGCACGACTCTGCCCTTTTTTTTTCGGAATAATAAGGTACGGTTTGCACGAAACCTGACTAATTGGCTTCATACGCAGCTTTTAAAGGATAACAAGAAGGTTCGTCTTCACGTGAGCTATGAACTTCTCTGTTGTATTACCTATTATGACATCTCCGCTACACGTTTACTTGAGATAAACTTCGTAATTTTGTGACTTCCTTTCCCATATCATTTCCTGAATCCATTTAACCTGATTAAGAAGCCTGGAAATCAGTAACGTTCGTCTCACTTCCAATTCAGAGTGCTGTCTCGTAGATCTCCCTCAGCAACGGTTTGTTGACTCATACAAGCAGCTCTAAATTTTTGAATACTATTATTTTATCTATTTTGGTTGGAAAATACCGCAGCTGTTTTGGTAAATTACACTGTAGGAAATACTGCAACGTTTTTCTTCCTTCTTCGTTTAACCAAAAAATTTACAGGATTTTCTTCGACACTGGAAACAGTTACTATACATGTTTTTTTTTTTTTTTGGGGGGGGGGGGGGGCTTGGAAGGTACTCTATTTCTGTTCTGGGCTTTAAATAGCACAACAATCGTCTTTTGAACCACAATTCACAGAATCACGAGACTTATTTTCTGTTTCTTCTAACGTTTCGACAATTTCTAACAAACTTTCAACATCATTCGAATGAATGTCCAAGAAATTTACTAATAAATAAACATGCGTATGCCTTCAGGAGAAGTAAGTGATTTCCATTGCATTTCACAGTCTTCGTATACTATCTTTGCAAGGTTGAAACCATTAATTAGATTTCACATTACTATGAAACTCTGGTTCAAAATTGTTCAAATGTCTCTGAGCACTATGGGACTTAACATCTGGGGTCATCAGTCCCATAGAACTTAGAACTACTTGAACCTAACTAACCTAAGGACATCACACACATCCATGCCCGAGGCAGGATTCGAACCTGCGACCGTAGCGGTTGCGCGGTACCAGACTGAAGCGCTTAGAACCGCTCGGCTGCCCTTGTAGGATAGAAACTTTGGTAACAGTGTGATATTGGACTGGTCGAATTCAATTTGAAAAAGTGGCTTTGGTCAGATATGCGTATTATCCCGTTACGATTTGCTGCATTGAAACCCCAGACCTGCACTTTGAAGACTGTGTAGCTGTACAACACTATGAGGTCAGTACAAACAGTTTGTAATTCGGACAGTGCAGTTATTTTAAGTAGAGGAAAATATGGCAATAAGTCACGCTATTCAAATAAGTGTGTTTTTGATCCTGTTATATCCGTATTTTGTATTGCCCACAGAAAATAGTCGAGAGGTGTCAGATCTGGCGATCGTGCTGGCCATGGAACTGATCCACCTCTACCAACCCAACGATTGGGATATGCGACGTTAAGGTGATTCCGCACATCGACATCAAAGTGTGCTGGAGCTGCGTCGTGTTCCATCCGCATGTCCATCCGGACATTTAGTGGCACTACATCCAGCAAGATAGGCGAAACACCTCTAATAAATGTGAGATAGATCTATACTGTTCCTGAAGGCCGGGGTGGCCGAGCGGTTCTAGGCGCTACAGTCTCGAACCCCGCGACCGCTACGGTCGCAGGTTCGAATCCTGTGTGTGTGATGTCCTTAGGTTAGTTAGGTTTAAGTAGTTGTAAGTTCTAGGGGACTTATGACGTCAGAAGTTAAGTCCCATAGTGCTCAGAGCCATTTGAACAATTTTATGCTGTTCCTTTGCTTGGCAGTAGATATGGGCCAATGATATGGTCACCAATTGTCCCAGACGGATATTAATACTGACCCTTTGTTGGTGATTTTGAATCACCTACGCACGTGGATTTTCGTCCACCCAAGCGTGCACGTTGTGCAAATTTAATATGCCGCCTGTAGTAAACGTGCAGTCATCCGTGAATAGCACCAAGCTCTGGAACCGTGGCTGGAGTATACATTGTCGGAGATACTACTGCACAAAGTGTACGAGCCGTGAGTAGTCCTCCTCCCGTAATGCCTGGACTTTCTGCAGTGCAGCACGCCACACGGCACTTTTACCCACGTGCAGCGCCTGTGCCACCTGCCGAGTGCTGGTGGCCGAGTCCTCTTCCAACACTGTCAGCACGTCCTCCACCAACTGTAGTGTTCCAGCCGAGCGTGGACGACCGGCATCACGTTTTGGCACTTACCTGAGGACAAACAGTAGACTGGGGATAGTATTCCCAAATACCAAACACAAAGCGCTACTGCTTTACTATACAATGGACACACGTGCAACTAACGGGTTCTCTGAGGCGTCTCTCGATGGCCACGAATGTGGAATGATAGGGGATACGTCTGTTTGGAAAACGTTCCGCATACAATCTTCTGGCAGCTCTCCCGCTGCAGTCTGCTTTGCCGTACGCGAGCACCCTGTCGGTCATTTCCGCAGCTGGAACTTGTACACATCGCACTGCTGTCAACAACGTTACTGCACTGGCAGGCCGCACAGGATCTCCAATACGATACGCACAAGGGGTGTGTGGAGAATCGTTCTCAGACTTCGACGCTCTGCAGTGCCCAAACCGTGCGTTTCTGGACAGCGGTTCCTACTTAAAAACCGATTAGCTTGCCTTCCCGCACAACACACTGACTGTACATATACTCTGTCTGAAATTCTTTAAAATCATCAGTTCTATCGTCTGACATCTTCTAAACTTGAAAATATAATAAGAACGCGGAACGCGATATTGTGATTTCAAAATGGTTCAAATGTCTCTGAGCACTATGGGGCTTAACTTCTGAGGTCATCAGTCCCCTAGAACTTAGAACTACTTAAACCTAACTAACCTAAGGACATCACACACATCCATGCCCGAGGCAGGATTCGAACTTGCGACCGTGGCGGTCTCGCGGTTCCAGACTGTAGAGCCTAGAACCGCTCGGCCACCACGGCCGGCTATTGTGATTTAATACAGAATTATTTTTGTTAGTGCACATCGTACAAATACCTTTGCTATAAGAAGACTATGCTCTACCAGGAATCAAGAACGAGTGGGAATTTTAAAGGGCCGTAATTAGTTATATACACACATCAAAAAAAGTTTTGCATCACCCCGGATTCCAGAACTCCGAAGATAGACTTTGACTGTGGATATTGTATCACAGACACGGTCCCGTTCACTGTTCAGAAATGTCACTAAACCCGTCCAAAGACGTAAACAACCAAGCATGAGCAGCGCCTATTAGACGGAGGGGGTCTGACAGGCGATAGTTCCAGTCATCCCACCAGGAAGGAGGTACACGGCTCGTGTTGTCTTTAGTTCAATTATGCCTAGACGGTCAATACTGCGTTTCGATCGCGTCCGCGTTATTATGTGCCAGGAAGAGCTCTCTCCCTCCCCCCATGAACCATGGACCTTGCCGTTGGTGGGGAGGCTTGCGTGCCTCAGCGATACAGATAGCCGTACCGTAGGTGCAACCACAACGGAGGGGTATCTGTTGAGAGGCCAGACAAACGTGTGGTTCCTGAAGAGGGGCAGCAGCCTTTTCAGTAGCTGCAGGGGCAACAGTCTGGATGATTGACTGATCTGGCCTTGTAACAATAACCAAAACGGCCTTGCTGTGCTGGTACTGCGAACAGCTGAAAGCGAGGGGAAACTACAGCCGTAATTTTTCCCGAGGACATGCAGCTTTACTGTATGATTAAATGATGATGGCGTCCTCTTGGGTAAAATATTCCGGAGGTGGCCGGCCGCGATGGTCTCGCGGTTCTAGGCGCTCAGTCCGGAACCGTGCGACTGCTACGGTCGCAGGTTCGAATCCTGCCTCGGGCATGGATGTGTGCGATGTCCTTAGGTTAGTTAGGTTTAAGTAGTTCTAAGTTCTAGGGGACTGATGACCTAAGATGTTAAGTCCCATAGTGCTCAGAACCATTTGAACCATTTTTTATATTCCGGAGGTAAAATAGTCCCCCATTCGGATCTCCGGGCGGGGACTACTCAAGAGGATGTCGTTATCAGGAGAAAGAAAACTGGCGTTCTACGGATCGGAGCGTGGAATGTCAGATCCCTTAATAGGACTGGTAGGTTAGAAAGTTTAAAAAGGGAAATGGATAGGTAAAAGTTAGATATAGAGGGGATTAGTGAAGTTCGGTGGCAGGAAGAACAAGACTTCTGGTCAGGTGACTACAGGGTTATAAACACAAAATCAAATAGGGGTAATGCAGGAGTAGGTTTAATAATGAATAGGAAAATAGGAATGCGGGTAAGCTACTACAAACAGCACAGCGAACGCATTGTTGTGGCCAAGATAGATACGAAGCCCACACCTACTTCAGTAATACAAGTTTATATGCCAACTAGCTCTGCAGATGACGAAGAAATTGAAGAAATGTACGATGAAATAAAAGAAATTATTCAGATACTGAAGGGAGACGAAAATTTAATAGTCATGGGTGTCTGGAATTCGAGTGTAGGAAAAGGGAGAGAAGGAAACGTGGTAGGTGAATATGAATTGGGGCTAAGAAATGAAAGAGGAAGCCGCCTGGTAGAATTTTGCACAGAGCACAACATAATCATAGCTAACACTTGGTTTAAGAATCATGAAACAAGGTTGTATACATGGAAGAACCCTGGAGATACTAAAAGGTATCAGATAGATTATATAATGGTAAGACAGAGATTTAGGAATCAGGTTTTAAATTGTAAGACATTTCCAGGGACAGATGTGGACCACAATCTATTAGTTATGAAGTGTAGATTAAAACTGAAGAAACTGCAAAAAGGTGGAAATTTAAGGAGATGGGACCTGGATAAACTGAAAGAACTAGAGGTTGTACAGAGTTTCAGGGAGAGCATAATGGAACAATTGACAGGAATGGGGGAAAGAAATACAGTAGAAGAAGAATGGGTAGCTTGGAGGGATCAAGTAGTGAGGGCAGCAGAGGATCAAGTAGGTAAAAAGACGAGGGCTAGTAGAAATCCTTGGGTAACAGAAGAAATATTGAATTTAATTGATGAAAGGAGAAAATATAAAAACTCAGTAAATGAAGCAGGCAAAAGGGAATACAAACGTCTCAAATATGAGATCGACAGGAAGTGCAAAATGGCTAAGCAGGGATGGCTAGAGGACAAATGTAAGGATGTAGAGGCTTATCTCACTAGGGGTAAGATAGATACTGCCTACAGGAAAATTAAAGAGACCTTTGGAGATAAGAGAACCACTTGTATGAACATCAAGAGCTCAGATGGAAACCCAGTTCTAAGCAAAGAAGGGAAAGCAGAAAGGTGGAAGGAGTATATAGAGGGTCTATACAAGGGCGATGTACTTGAGCACAATATTATGGTAATAGGAGAGGATGTAGATGAAGATGAAATGGGAGATATGATACTACGTGAAGAGTTTGACAGAGCACTGAAAGCCCTGAATCGGAACAAGGCCCTCGGAGTAGACAACATTCCATTGGAACTACTGACGGCCTTGGGAGAGCCAGTCCTGTCAAAACTCTACCATCTGGTGAGCAATATGTATGAAACAGGCGAAATAACCTCAGACTTCAAGAAGAATATAATAATTCCAATCCCAAAGAAAGCAGGTGTTGACAGATGTGAAAATTACCGAACTATCAGTTTAATAAGCCACAGTTGCAAAATACTAACACGAATTCTTTACAGACGAATGGAAAAACTAGTAGAAGCCGACCTCGGGGAAGATCAGTTTGGATTCCGTAGAAACACTGGAACACGTGAGGCAATACTGACCTTACGACTTATCTTAGAAGAAAGATTGAGGAAAGGCAAACCTACGTTTCTAGCATTTGTAGACTTAGAGAAAGCTTTTGACAATGTTGACTGGAATACTCTCTTTCAGATTCTAAAGGTAGCAGGGGTAAAATACAGGGAGCGAAAGGCTATTTACAATTTGTACAGAAACCAGATGGCAATTATAAGAGTCGAGGGACATGTAAGGGAAGCAGTGGTTGGGAAGGGAGTAAGACAGGGTTGTAGCCTCTCCCCGATGTTATTCAATCTGTATATTGAGCAAGCAGTAAAGGAAACAAAAGAAAAGTTCGGAGTAGGTATTAAAATCCACGGAGAAGAAATAAAAACTTTGAGGTTCGCCGATAACATTGTAATTCTGTCAGAGACAGCAAAGGACTTGGAAGAGCAGTTGAATGGAATGGACAGTGTCTTGAAAGGAGGATATAAGATGAACATCAACAAAAGCAAAACGAGGATAATGGAATGTAGTCGAATTAAGTCGTGTGATGCTGAGGGAATTAGGAAATGAGACACTTAAAGTAGTAAAGGAGTTTTGCTATTTAGGGAGCAAAGTAACTGATGATGGTCGAAGTAGAGAAGATATAAAATGTAGACTGGCAATGGCAAGGAAAGCGTTTCTGAAGAAGAAAAATTTGTTAACATCGAGTATAGATTTAAGTGTCAGGAAGTCATTTCTGAAAGTATTTGTATGGAGTGTAGCCATGTATGGAAATGAAACATGGACGATAAATAGTTTGGACAAGAAGAGAATAGAAGCTTTCGAAATGTGGTGCTACAGAAGAACGCTGAAGATTAGATGGGTAGATCACATAACTAATGAGGAAGTACTGAATAGGATTGGGGAGAAGAGAAGTTTGTGGCACAACTTAACCAGAAGAAGGGATCGGTTGGTAGGACATGTTCTGAGGCATCAAGGGATCACCAGTTTAGTATTGGAGGGCAGCGTGGAGGGTAAAAATCGCAGAGGGAGACCAAGAGATGAATACACTAAGCAGATTCAGAAGGATGTATGTTGCAGTAGGTACTGGGAGATGAAGAAGCTTGCACAGGATAGAGTAGCATGGAGAGCTGCATCAAACCAGTCTCAGGACTGAAGACCACAACAACAACAAAGGGCTCTCAACAAGCGAAGTGTCCAAGCATGTTCGAGTGAACCACAGTGATGTTGTTCGGGTATGAGAAGATGCAGAGATACAGGGACTGTCGATGACATGCCTCGCTCAGCCCACTCAAGGGCTACTACTGCAGTTGATCACCGCTACCTACGGATTATGGCTCGGAGGAACCCTGACAGCAACGCCACCGTGTTGAATAATGCTTTTCGTGCAGCCACAGAGCGTCGTGTTACAACTCGAACTGAGCGCAATAGGCTGCACGATGCGCAACTTCACTCCCGAGGCGAAGTCCATCTTTGCAACCACGACACCATGCAGCGAGGTACAGATGGGCCCAACAGCATGCCGAATGGACTGCACAGAATTGACATCACGTTCTCTTCACCGGTGAGTGTCGCATACGCCTTCAACCAGACAATCGTCGGAGACGTGTTTGGAGGCAACTCGGTCAGGCTGAACGCCTTAGGTACACTGTTTAGCGAGTGCTGCAAGGTGGAGGTTCCCTGCTGTTTTGGGGTGGCATTATGTGAGGCCGACGTACGCCACTGGTGGTCATGGAAGGCGCCGTAACGGCTGTACGATACGTGAATACCATCCTGCGACAGATAGTGCAACCATATCGGCAGCATATTGCCGAGGCATTAGTCTTCATGGACAACAATTCGCGTCCCCATCGTTCACATCTTGTAAATGACTTCCTTCAGGATAACGACATCGCTCGACTAGAGTGGCCAGCATGCTGTCCAGACATGAACCGTATCGAACAATCCTGGGATAGATTGAAACGAGCTGTTTATGGACGACGTGACCCACCAACCACTCTGAGAGATCTACGCCGAATCGCCGTTGAGGAGTGGGACAATCTGGACCAACAGTGCCTTGATGAACTATGGGACGATGAATACAGGCATGGATCAACGTAAGAGGACGTACTACTGGGTATTAAAGGTATCAGTGTGTAGGTCTCGCTGTATGGTGGTACATCATGCAATGTGTGGTTTTCATGAGCAACAAAAAGAGCGGAAATAATGTTTATGTTGACCTCTATTCCAACTTTCTGTACAAGTTCCCGAACTCTCGGAACTGAGGTGATTCAAAACTTTTTTAGATGTGTGTATTATTCTTCAGTAACCAGCGAGTCATGCCAGTGTTGGAAGAATTCATATTCCATGCAGTCGATTGCTCTTCCGTTATGTATTCTCTGGCCAAAACAAGAGGTAACACGAATTTTCTAGTACTTTATGAGATATATATGTTATAGAGTCTCTGAGCGTACGAAGACGGCGAGTCCGGAGATGACAACATATGTAGGACCCGCCGGCGAGTTTAAAATGGAAATGGCGGTTACCGTTGAATCAACTGTTTTTCATTTATAAAGGATTTTTCCATCGTCAGTTTACCTGACTTTTAAAACCACTCAAATTGATCGGTTTCCTATATAACCAATTTTCGATTTTTGTTTCCTGTTTCTTCCAGTTATAAACGTAGACTTGAAACACAGATTGAAAAAATTTAATACATTTGAAGGAGTTGGAATTCTTGATCGATATGGGGTAGATGTTTTGGTAGACATGAGTCACGTTCCCGAATGAAATATTTTCACTTAGTTGCTCAGTTTGCGCTGATATGAAACTTTCTGGCAGATCAAAACTGTGTGCCGGGCCGAGACTCGAAATCGGGACCTTTGCCTTTCGCTGTCAGGTGCCCTACCGACTGAGCTAGCCAAGCACGACTCACGATCCGTCCTCACAGCCTTACCTCCGCCAGTACCTCATCTCGGTCCCGCACACAGTTTTAATCTGCCAGGAAGTTTCATATCAGCGCACACTCCGCTGCAGAGCGAACATATCTCATTCTGGGAACATTCCTCAGGCTGTAGCTAAGCCATGTCTCCGTGATATCCTTTCTTCCAGAAGTGCTAGTCCTGTGAAGTTTGGAAGGCTGGAGGTGAGGTACTGGTTGGCGAACTAAAGCTGTGGGAACGGGGTGTGAATCGTGCTTGGGTGGCTCAGTCCGCAGAGCATTTGTCCGCGGAGCTCACGAATTTGAGTCTCGGTCTGGCACACAATTGTGATCTGCCAGGAAATTTCGTTGGTTTCACTATAGCAAAGATGGTGAAGATGAAGCGTACGGGAGGTGGGATGGCGAGAGCTAAAGTTTACAAGTTGATGAATTCGCTGCAGCTACACTTTTGGATGTATCAGTTTTTCACAATGAACCAGCCGCAAAATAAAGGGTTCAAGCTGCATCAAACCAATCTCAGGACTGAAGACCACAACAACAACAACAACAACATATTATCCCAAGTTTATAGTACGTCAGTAAAATTAGGTGTATCAATCAAATTTACCTTCTCTTCCAAGGGACGTAGTGGATGTTTTGTCCTTTGATGTACCACCTCCCATTTTAACCTATTGAACGTAATGCAGAGTTTGTATGCCATTGCTACTGCATTTCGTACAAGTAAATTCAAATCCTAACGGAGTATGGCACCATTCTGCAATACGACTGGTGTCTGAGAACAACACGGGAAGCTGCCGTATAGACGAGTTGGGAGCAATTCTCGCACAGTGCGCGTACCCACGTACTGTCTAATAAGCCACGCCGTATGGCTACAGGCACTTCATTGACTCAACAACACTGTATGGATTCTTGCATCATGTGCTGTTGCTAGTTTCCAACTGTCCGCATTGTTATTGAAATGGGACTGGTCGCTTCTCCCATTTTCTATAACAACGTAATATTTCAAATCGATGGAAATAAACATCGCGTGTTTTTTAACCAAAGTCTTATTTAAAAGCTAACAACTGTAGCACTTCTACTGTGGCAAAATGATATGTCGTCCTTTTTTTTTTACCCAGTTAGTGGTAACAAATTCATTACTGGCCATTAAAATTGCTATGCCAAGAAGAAATGCGGATGATAAACAGGTATTCATTGCATAAATATATTATACTAGAACTGATATGTGATTACATTTTCACGGAATTTGGGTGCATAGATCCTGAGAAATCAGTACTCAGAACAACCAACTCTGGCCGTAATAACGGCCTTGATACGTCTGGGCATTGAGTCAAACTGAGCTCGGATGGCGTGTACAGGTACAGCTGCCCATGCAGCTTCAACACGATACTACAGTTCATCAAGAATAGTGACTGGCGTATTGTGACGAGCTAGTTGCTCGGCCACCATTAACCAGACGGTTTCAATTGGTGAGAGATCTGGAGAATGTGCTGGCCAGGGCAGCAGTCGAACATTTTCCGTATCCACAAAGGCCAGTACAGGACCTGCAACATGCGGTCGTGCATTATCCTGCTGAAATGTAGGGTTTCGCAGGGATCGAATGAAGGGTAGAGCCACGGGTCGTAACACATCTGAAATGTAACGTTCACTGTTCAAAGTGCCGTCAGTGCGAACAAGAGGTGACCGAGACGTGTAACCAATGGCACCCCATACCATCACGCCCGGTGATACGCCAGTATGGCGATGACGAATACACGCTTCCAATGTGCGTTCACCGCGATGTCGCCAAACACGGATGCGACCATCATGATGCTGTAAACAGAACCTGGATTCATCCGAAAAAATGACGTTTTGCCATTCGTGCACCCAGATTCGTCGTCGAATACACCATCGCAGGCACTCCTGTTCGTGATTCAGCGTCAAGGGTAACCACAGCCGTGGGCTCCGAGCTGATAGTCCATGCTGCTGCAGACATTGTCTAACTGTTCGTGCAGATGGTGGTTGTCTTGCAAACGTCCGCATCTGTTGACTCAGGGATCGAGACGTGGCTGCACGATCCGTTACAGCCGTGCGGATAAGATGCCTGTCATTGTGGTGTCACCGCTAGACACCACACTTGCTAGGTGGTAACTTAAATCGGCCGCGGTCCTGTAGTACATGTCGGACCCGCGTGTCGCCACTGTGTAATCGCAATCCTAGCGCCACCACATGGCAGGTCACAATACACGGACTAGACCTCGCCCAGTTGTACGGACGACATAGCTTGCGACCAGACGTACGAAGCTTTCCTCTCATTTGCCGAGAGACAGATTGAATAGCCTTCAGCTAGGCCATAGCTACTACCTAGCAAGGCGCCATTTGTATCAGTGCTTATAGCGTACTAATATTCAAGAGAGATGTATTCCAACAAGAGAATAAAGATAAGTATATTATTCCAGCTACGTACTTTTCTTCTTATTCATTAATAAGTCTCATGTTCCAGTACTTCACGCCCGTCTGCGTTAGTTTAGCGTGCACCTAGCTACCTCATTGTGTCTCGGCTGTATGAGCGACACAACAGTCATCTCGACTGCTAGTGTTACGAGTCCGTTGGGATCGAGCACGGCGTTCCGTATTACCCTCCTGAACCCACTGATTCCGTATTCTGCTAACAGTCATAGGATCTCGACCAATGCGAGGAGCAATGTCGCGATACGATAAACCGCAATCGCGATAGGCTACAATCCGACCTTTATCAATGTCGGAAACGTGACGGTACGCATTTCTCCTCCTTACACGAGGTATCACAACAACGTTTCACCAGGCATCGCCGGTCAACTGCTGTTTGTGTGTGAGAAACCGGTTGGAAAAATTCCTCATGTCAGCACGTTGTAGGTGTCACCACCGGCGCCAACCTTGTGTGAATGCTCTGAAAAGCTAAACATCTGCATATCACAGCATCTTCTTCCTGTCGGTTAAATTTGGCGTCTGTAGAAAGTCATCTTGGTGGTGTAGCAATTGTAATGGCCAGTAGTGTATGTTTTTAACCAGTTATTAGTAAAAGATATACAAAATCTGTTATAGCCGAGACCAAACAACTACCGAAAAATATCGGTAATTGAGAAGCAAGTAACGGGTCGGTTTTTCCCTCCGCTAGTTTAAAACGCGAGCGCACAGTGGTGTAGCAGAGACCAGAGGCAGTGAGCGGTGCGGCGGCCCGCAGGTCTGTGGCGGTGCCGATCCTGCCGGTGCGGCAGAGGTCGGCGGCCGAGGTGCGCACCTACCCCATCGAGCGGCCGCGCTCCACCACGCCCATCAACCCGGCGCTGCTGGACGAGTACGTGCAGCACGAGGCGCCCGCGCCGCCCCCGCCGCCCGCCGAGAAGATGCGCATCCAGCTGCCGCGGCCGCTCGCCGCCGGCTCCGCCTCCGGCGGCCAGGACGCCGCTGCCGCCGCCGCCGCCGCCGCCGCCGCCCCCACAGACGCCGGCACGCCGCAGCAGCACGCCAGGGCGCGCAGCCCCCGCAGGTAGGCCGCCGACGTCATCTTCTGTAGCGCCCGCCTCTAGTGTAGGTCTACTAAAAAACATGCACCCAGTCTAATAAACTTTCATTTCGTGATAAGTCTGGTAAATTTCCACGAAAGAGCGGAGGATTTTTGATGAGTCCTCACGGTTGATATGCTCGATTATTCCAAGGATCATACGAAGTATTGCAACAATGTACAGTGTACAGTTCACTGTTGACAGCCGTCTGCATTGGTTAGTGTGTCATTTGTAGTCGAAAATCGGGAAAACCGATTTTCATGCTATTAAGCATTTTCGTTTGATGAGTTGGACTCCCACACAAATCACAACAGAACTGGATCAAGTCCATGTGGACTCTGCATCATCACTGAAGACTATTTACTGGCGGGTTAATGAAGCACCGAAGATTAAGCGCGCTCTGGCGGTGCAGTTGAGTCAAGACCGCCGAACAAAAATTTGTGACATTTCTGGAACTGTAGGCATCTCAACTGAGCGAGAACGTAATATCCTGCACGGACAATCGGCTTTGAAGAAGCTGTCAGCGAGGTGCCTGTTGCGATTGCTCGTAGTCGACCAAAAGCGCATCCGGCACAACATTTCAAAAAATGTCTGTCGACGTTTAATTTTAACCGGCAAGCCTTTTTGCGGCTATTTGTCAGTGTCGATGATCTCGATCAATCATTACACACAAGGGTCAAAACGGCAGTCAAAACAATGGACAAAGGCTGGTAAAAGTGTACCGAAGAAGGCAAAGACCTTTTGTCAGCTGGTAAGGTAACAGTAATTGTTTTATGGGATTCCCAAAGAATAATATTCATAGATTACTCGGAAAAACGCAGAACTATAACCGGACCGTATTATGCTTCATTGTTGGAACGTTTGAAACATACGTTGGCTCAAAAAAGACCAAGGTAAAAAAGTGCTCCTTTAACAGTGTATTGCACCATTCCATACATCAGCGATAACATGGTGAATGTGCACGAGTTTGGCTTTGAGTTGGTTCCTCATCCACCCTGTTCACCAGACTCAGCCTCAAGTGACTTCTTTCTGCTCTCTGACTTAAAACTTTGGCTTGCTGGGAATAAATTTTCATCAAATGAGGAAGTGATAGTTGCAGGCAACCAATTTTTCCGATGGGATGAAATGCGAATGCGAATGCGTTAATCAAGGCTAGTGAAGATGTAGGTCTAAAGATAAGTGAAGACAAAACTAAATACCTGGTTACTACTAGATTGCCAACAGCAGTAGATCAAGAAATGTTAAGAGTTGGAGACATGCAGTCTGAAAAAGTGAACACATTTAAGTATCTAGGCGCGGACATCACTTCGAGAAATGAGATTGAATCCGAACTGAATAGGAGATTACGAGCGGGAAATGCGTGCTACTTCTCACTGAACAGATTGCTTTCATCACGGTTATTGTCCAGGAATTTAAAGATTAGAATATACAAAACTATTATTCTACCAGTTATGCTGTATGGGTGTGAGACTTGATCTCACTGTGCAAAATGAAAAGCCGTTTCGAGTATTTGAAAACAAAATTTTGAGGAAAATTTTCGGAGCAAAAAGGGATGACATTAGCGGAGAGTGGCGAAAACTGCATAACGAAGAGCTTCACGAACTCTATTCAAGCCCTGACATAATCGGTATTATTAAATCACATAGGCTGCGACGGGCGGGTCACGTAGCTCGAATGGATGAGGGCAGGGCAGCGCGCAGAGTACTGGTAGGGCACCTAGAGGGAAAACGTCCTGTGGGGAGACCGAGGCGTAGATGGGAGGACAATGTGAAGGCTGATTTGAGGAGCGTAGGTATTGAAGGTGAATGGAAGGAAATAGTCCAAGACAGGGATAGGTGGCGAAAATAGGTTGCTGCGGTAATGGACTCTCGAGTCCGGTATGACCATTGAGTAAGTAAGTAAGTAAGACGAAAAAACTGGTGGATAGCTGGACCAACTGCTTATCCCTCAAAGAAGACTATGTTAAGAAGTAATGTGAGTTGCTTACGAAACAAAATTTTTTCCGTTTTTTTTTGCCAAACTTAACAAACTCCCCAAGTAAACTGTATACAAACGTGGGATGGACAAAAATACGGAAACGCCCCAAACACAATACATTACCATGGCTAATACAGTGTAAGAACACCGTTGACTTTCAAAACAGCTTCCAAGTGTCTCTGTATGGATAAATACAGGGCCTGTATGGTTTTCAAGGGAATACTGTACCATTCTTCCTGTAAAATTACTGTCAAGTTCAGGTGGTTAGGGATAACGCACCTTTCTCTGCAAAGTAGACGTTTATTTGTTCATTCGTATGGCTAGGGCCCCCCCGTCGGGCAGACTGTTCGCCGGGTGCCGGTCTTTCAATTTGACGCCACTTCGACGACCTGCAGTCAATGAGGATGCAGATAAATCGATTGAGTCATCCACCATCTCACAAAATCAACATCGCTACTGACGTTCTCCCATCGCAGGCATCTACGTACTCTATGATAGCTTATGGAAGATCTGTGATTTCGTGACATCTTGACTTGAAAGCAACCAACGGCCAGCCGGCCGCGGTGGTCTCGCGGTTCTAGGCGCGCAGTCCGGAACCGTGGGTCTGCTACGGTCGCAGGTTCGAATCCTGCCTCGGGCATGGATGTGTGTGATGTCCTTAGGTTAGTTAGGTTTAAGTAGTTCTAAGTTCTAGGGGACTGATAACCACAGCAGTTGAGTCCCATAGTGCTCAGAGCCATTTGAACCATTTGAGCCAACCAACGGCCAAGCCGCATTGGTAACATAGGTTCCCGAAAGATCGCCGAAGTTAAGCAGTGAGTGTTTTCCAGGTGCTGTCAGCAAGCGGGACGCACTCATCTATTGTGAAACCAACTGAGGAGCTACTTGACAGAATTAGCGGCTCCGGTCACGAAAGCTGACAACATCTGGGATAGTGGTGTGCTGACCACATGCCCCTCCATATCCGCACTCACTGGCGTCTTTTGGCTGGGGATTACACTGCGGTCGGTCGGCACCGTTGGACCTTCTAAGGCCTGTTCGATCGGAATTTTAGTTTTGTTTCACGATGGACCTACATAAACGACCACACAGACTACGAGTAATTCCTGACTTAGACAATGGAGGGAGCCGTCGAAAGCTTGAAACACATACTGATCTGATACGGCAAGCGCTCTGTGAAGCATTGATTCCAGATAAGAATTGTTAGGAACTGCAGCGAATGCCAATCACTTCGCACTTCTAGTGCACGCCAACAGTGGAGATTCTATAAAAATAATTTCGTGGAGGATTAAAAGTGTTTGTTGAACCGCGACTCGAACCTGTGGTCTTCGCCTTTCGTGGGCAGGCTGTCTACCGACTGAGCTATCCAAGCATAACTAACGATCCGCCTTCACAGCTTTACTTTCTCAGGCACCTCATCTTCAAGCTTAAAATTTCCTCTACCTTCCAAACTTTGCGGAAGTTCTCCTGCGTATCTCGTGGGACCAGCATTCCTCAAAGATAGGAAACCTGTGAAGGCCGGTCTGAGTCGTGTCTGTACAGCTCAAGTTTTGTGACGGTAGCTCAGCATGTTCTGCCAGGGGACTGGCCACTCTTTGTAAAAAAAAAAATTAAAAAAATTAAAAACCTGAAGTTTTTGTCGATGGAATTTGATTGCGACATCCGCACACAACTACTGACTGAAACTGACGAAGAAACAGATAGGTAGAAAGAAGAACAGAAAAATTTTAAAAATTTGGTAGAACAAAAATGGTTCAAATGGCTCTGAGGACTATGCGACTTCTGAGGTCATCAGTCGCCTAGAACTTAGAACTAATTAAACCTACCTAACCTAAGGACATCACACACATCCATGCCCGAGGCAGGATTCGAACCTGCGACCGTAGCGGTCTCGCGGTTCCGGACTGAGCGCCTTAACCGCGAGACCACCGCGGCCGGCCTTGGTAGAACACTTGCCCACAAAAGGAAGAGGCCCCAGGTTCGAGTAACGGTCCAGCACACAGTTTTAGTAAGCCAGTAAGTTTCGAATCAGCGCGCACTGCGATGCAGAGTGAAAGTTTATTATGGAATTATGGTGACATCACAGAATCTTTGCGCGAATCGCGTGCACAGGTGCAACTCCTGATGTCACTGGAAAATCAGCATAATATGTTGTTTAAAGGAAGAGTTATAGAGAACCCATTGATAAATACAAACCCGGCGATAATTCAAGATGTGTGATCAACGTATTTAGGTGTGTACTTGAATGAATAAGTGACACTTAAAGTCCACTTATAGCAAGTAGCAAGGGCAGGTAACTGTATCGTGAATAAAATTATTTATATCGGGCAAGAGTTGATATTAGCCGCAGTTGTGGGCTACACTACGACGGCAATGTTGTGGCTGGTGAGGCCTCCTGCCGCTGCAGTGAGAAAAGTACACCGAGCAATACTAGCACGCTGGCGTGGGTGCTTCACCGTCGCGCCTGCAGACGTTCTGACAAATAAAGAACTTTAATATTTACTGAAAGGCAGCAGAGGTGGAATTCCTGAGGTACAGGGAAGAGAACATCTCGATATAAGTGAAAGGCTTGAGGTAGCACAGTTTGAGCCAAGTAGGGGACTGGTCCGCCACCTTTCTGCTACAGATTCGAACACAAGTTGCAAGAAGGCAACGACCAGCTGGGACTGTGGTGAAATGGCGGCATGCCCTTTGGGAACATTTCCTAGCTCAAGATATAGCGAGGACCGCTAGGTAGGATTGAGGGAGAGTATCTGTTAACCACATAATGAGAGTCAAAGACCGCTCTGATATTTTGAATCTTTTAACCGATGGTCCCTCAGCAAAAATAAGGCGTAGCTGCAGTCAAGGAGCACAACAGGCAAGGCGAGGAAGGCCGGTGGGTGAGCCCAGGGATTGAGAAGGAGTCAGTGGCTCGCAGTGGAAAATAAGATGCGTTCTGACCCACTGCTTTGCGGTCTGGAGGCAGCGAGGCGCTCCCTGGAGCCGACAGTGTGGACGGTCTGGTGCAAAGCGTACTTACCGTCCTCTTAGGTTCAGCGACGGAAACGTCATCAACTGTAACCGTAGGACGAATGTAATAGTAACAGGAGTAATGGTAGCACAAGTCTTGATAGTTCTCGCTGTAGGATGATGAAAGTGGTGGTAGTAGCAACGGCAACTACTAATATTTGTAGTGTTGTAGTAGTAGTAGTAGTAGTAGTAGTAGTAGTAGCAAGTGTTGTTGTTGTATACAGGGTGTTCCATTGAAAGCGACCGGGCCAAATATCTCACGAAATAAGCATCAAACGAAAAAACTACAAAGAACAAAACTCGTTTAGCTTGAAGGGGGAAAATAGATGGCGCTATGGTGTTCCCGCTAGATTGCGCTGCAATAGAACTGATATCAACTGCGTTTCTTCAAATAGGAACCCTTATTTTTATTACATATTCGTATAGTACGTAAAGAAATATGAATGTTTTAGTTGGGCCACTTTTTTCGCTTTGTGATAGATGGCGCTGTCATAGTCACAAACGCATAAGTACGTGGTATCACACAACATTCCGCCAGTGCGGACGATATTTGCTTCGTGATACATTACCCGTGTTAAAATGCAATTCCTGGTGCATAGAAATATGGTTCATGTGTGTCGCCAGCGGTCGGCGAGTACTGGATGTCCGGACCTCACTGGCGCTGCGCCCCCGACTGGACTCCCACAGACCACGACATGGAAATACTAGCGGTCGCTTCAGAACACAGTGCTGTTATCGATACGCGCTGCTGCTGCCACTCAGGGGCGGACAAGCCCGCAACTTAGTGACGCCAGTAAATCGAATAAAGACAAGCTGTCAAGCAAGGAACGGCATAAACACGAGCCGCGCACGGCTCACATATCAACTATTTTAAATTTATTATTTAAATCGGTGCTGAAAATATTGATATGCTTCCCGGTAATTTAAATTCTATGGCTCATTATTGATAAATATATTTTAATATATACTGTCTGACGAGAAAAGTAAAGCGCCGAGAAGGAGGGGAGGAAACGAAATGGAACTCCATGGATGAAGAGGATATGTGATGTTACTTCAGTGATTATAACATCGAGAGCTAGGAAATATGAGCCCACTTATCAGTATGACGTTGCACCCACCTCTATGCGTGCTCTGATTCGGTCTGGAAGAATGTAATAAAGCCGTTGTATCCTTTCATGAGGCGAGCTGATCCACAACTGTTGTAGCTCGGCTTTCATATGCTGCATACTGGCACTGGGACAGAGTTGATGTCCCAGTTGCTCCCACATACGTTACAACGGGGGCTGATCTGGGATCGCGCTGGCCACCAAGGTATCTCAACATCTCGTAGACCGTTGATACATTATGATACTGTAAGAACGCGAACGCGAACGCGAGATTTTCGTGATGTGGCGTTGTGCCATCAGAGTTCCATCAACCCCTACCAACCGTGACTTGAAATCGTGCTCATTGGCCTCCACACCGTGACACCATCAGTGATGCAGCTGTTTCTCTCAGAGATACCAGAAAAACGGGAGCTCTCCTCAGGTCGCCGCCATATTCGTCAACGATGGTCGTCCACGGTAGTGCAGAATTGCGATTCATTGCTGAACACAATGCGGCAGCATTCGTTGCCAGCCCGTACTTCCTCGCCATGCCACCACTCCAAATTCAGCCACTTGTGTTGTGATGTTAATGGCAGGCTAGACACAGGACTGTACTTCCCTAGTCTGCCTGCTTCTAGTCTCCAACCAATTGTACTGGACGAAAAGAATGATTCGGAGAGTCCATTACTTGTTCTCAGGTGGCAGAGGTGTAGGTGCTACGATGTGCTCGGTCCGCAATCCTTCCTTGTGGAAGTCATGGGTGGTCGACCGGAATCATTACGACGAACACACCTGCTCTCACGTTCCCATGCAGTCCAACACCGGACCACTATCATAACAGAATGCTCCACAAATCTGGGTACTGCACGATTCGACCAGCTGACGAAAGGGGGACTCGAAATGAGACCCCTTTCAAATTCAGTCAAGTGCTGATATCGCTGTCTCACACGAGTAGGCGGCATCCCCATGCCCACACAATATCTGACGCTGTTCACGTCCAGTTATATACCCTACCATAACAGAAAACTAAACATGAACACGACTGACGCACTGTGGTACCCCTCCTACCTGTCACAGAGGGCTGCAAGTCTAATCATTTATACAGGGTGTTACAAAAAGGTACGGCCAAACTTTCAGGAAACATTCCTCACACACAAAGAAAGAAAATATGTTATGTGGACATGTGTCTGGAAACGCTTACTCTCCATGTTAGAGCTCATTTTATTACTTCTCTTCAAATCACACAGCAACAGAACGTACCAGCGTGACTTCAAACACTTTGTTACAGGAAATGTGCAAAATGTCATCCGTTAGCGAGGATACATGCATCCACCCTCCGTCGCATGGAATCCCTGATGCGCTGATGCAGCCCTGGAGAATGGAGTATTGTATCACAGCCGGCCACAATACGAGCACGAAGAGTCTCTACATTTGTTACCGGGGCTGCGTAGACAAGAGCTTTCAAATGCCCCCATAAATGAAAGTCAAGAGGGTTGAGGTCAGGAGAGCGTGGAGGCCATGGAATTGGTCCGCCTCTACCAATCCATCGGTCACCGAATCTGTTGTTGGGAAGCGTACGAACACTTCGACTAAAATGTGCAGGAGCTCCATCGTGCATGTACCACATGTTGTGTCGTACTTGTAAAGGCACATGTTCTTGCAGCACAGGTAGAGTATCCCGTACGAAATCATGGCGGTGAATCGAGGAAGTACAGTACATACTGACGAAACTAAAATGAGCTCTAACATGGGAATTAGGCGTTTCCAGACACATGTCCACATAACATCTTTTCTTTATTTGTGTGTGAGGAATGTTTCCTGAAAGTTTGGCCGTACCTTTTTGTAACACCCTGTATACTGGCCAATGGTATACCAGGCGGTACCCAAAGAAAACCGGAATAACATTTCAGTGAGCGGAGCTTTTGTAGTACGCATTTCTGCCGCTAGGCGTGTATAGCGCAACTCACTGCCAGTTCGGTGTCGCCTGTGTTGTCGACCTGGCTTGTCTTGTTCACCTGCAGTGACTGTTTCTGCTGCGCTGTTTTGTTCTTGTTTCGCTTTGTACGACAGCAAGTTTAACTGAACAATGTGCTGCTGTTAAATTTTGTTTTCTACTCGGTAAAAATACTGCTGAAACTGTTTTAACGTTAAAAACAGCTTACCAAGATGAGGCTACGGAAAAAACTCAAGTTTCCGAATGGTTTGCTCGATGTAAAAATGGCGACATGTCGATTGATGACATATCACGTTCTGGACGTCCATCAACGGCCCGAATCGTCGGTAATATTGAAAAAATTCGGGAGCTTGTGCTCACAGACCGTCGACAGACAATCGATCAGCTGTCAGAGACTAGTCGGTTATCAATGGTTCAAATGGCTCTGAGCACTATGGGACTCAACTGCTGAGGTCATTAGTCGCCTAGAACTTAGAACTAGTTAAACCTAACTAACCTAAGGACATCACAAACATCCATGCCCGAGGCAGGATTCGAACCTGCGACCGTAGCGGTCTTGCGGTTCCAGACTGCAGCGCCTTTAACCGCACGGCCACTTCGGCCGGCTAGTCGGTTATCTCGGTGCTCGGTTCAGCGAATTTTAACGGAAGATTTGGGAATGAAAAGCGTTGCTGCCAAGTTTGTTCCTCGGGTTCTGACTGACGATCAAAAGGAACATATAGTTGAAACATGTTGTGCTTTGAAACAACGGCTTGAAACTGATCCAGATTTTCTGTCAGAGGTCATTACTGTTGATGAGTCATGGTGCTATGATTACCACCCAGAAACAAAAAAACAGTCAAGCCAAAGGAAAACGACATAGTCATCCCGCCCAAAAAAATGTCAAGTCAAATCAAGCATCAAAACAAAGCTGATACGCTTTTTTGATGCCAATGGCGTAGTTCATTCAGAGTTTGCCCCCCCTCCCCCCCCCCCCCCAAGTCAGACCGTCAAGCAAATCTTTTATTTGGAAGTTTTAAAAAGATTGCACAACAGTGTTTGTCAGAAAAGGCCCGATTTGTGGAAGAAGCAGACTGGTTCCATTACGACAACGTACCTGCACACAAGCCATTTCCATTAGACAGTTTTTGGCTAAATATGTGTAATGCCACTTCCTCGAACGAGAAATGAAAATCAAAAACTAGCTCCAAAATTCCCAAAGATTTCCCCAAAACAAGTTCCAAATTCCATGAAAAATGAACAAGCAAACAAATTTCCAGTTAACACTATTATTTGGATATTAACCAGTAATTGAATCAGGAATTAATACTTGGTAATTTATTAACATACGAAAGAAAGTTAGGATTCCAGTAAAATCAAACTCAAAATCATAGTAAATCACAAAATCATTATAATTAAAATTCGCAAAGTAGAACCAACGTTCCCAAAGAATACGCCGCGTGAGTACTCTTTGGGATTCTTGAGTAATGGCTAAGAATAATTCAATCCATTGTCACTACGTTATGAGAGTTAGCCGAAGCAGGTCATCCTTTTGAATGCTCGTATATGTAGGCGCAATAAGATTGTTTTTTTTTCAGAATTGATTATTGCGATCTACTATGACGCAGTGAAACGATACTTTGACTTCAAATATTACGTTATTTAGAATTCAGATAGAGGACTTGCATATATTAGCAGAAATGACTTTTAATTAGATAACCTGAGGTTAATACTATTTAGAAAGTGAACACAGATAGACAGTTTCAAACACAGATAGACAGTTTTACTCGTAATAACCAATGGACTATGGAACTTGCCGATAGTTACGAAGCATGTTATTTATAATTCCCCCCAACACCTGGGAAAGATTCTTCCTCACGGCTCTGTTAGGAAGTGACTAATATTGTGTAATAAACCAGCATATCGTGTCAATTCACGCATTTATCATTCGAGTTTTACAATATTATTTGTAGAGATAACGTGCTGCGATATTATTTGACTGAAGCGCTCGGCGCTTATACAGAAACTCCTTGACGCTAGGAATTAGTAACACTGTTACAACTGATTATAGATTTGAGATTACAACCAG
Source organism: Schistocerca nitens (assembly GCF_023898315.1). Lineage (NCBI taxonomy): Eukaryota > Metazoa > Arthropoda > Insecta > Orthoptera > Acrididae > Schistocerca > Schistocerca nitens. Next base: position 79,584,454 of record NC_064623.1, on the reverse strand, counting down.
TCTATAGGGAATTTGGTGTCGCTGGAACTAATTTGAACTTATACTTAATATTTAAATAGCAACTGATAAACCAACGATTATAAACGATTTAATTACGACATTTGGTGAAGTAAATACTTCGCACAAGTCGCGAGTTCAATTCATCAATGTTCTTTTTGTAACGTCGATACCGATACATAAGAAAGAACAATCTCATTGCTCTACCGCTGAGTGTTAGCCAAGACCGAAGATCCGAAGAAGACGTTACATACGGTATAGTTCCGCTGTCCCACGCATCTTACTCGCCTGACCTGGCTCCGTGCGACTTTTTTCTTATTTCCACGCATGAAAAGGGGCATGAAAGAACACCAATTTGATAACAATGAATAAGTCGAGAAAGAAATGATGGAGGAGCTGTCAGCCATTTCTATCGATGAATACAAAAAATGTTTCGAGCAGTGGAAGCACCTGTGGCACAAATTTATTAGTTGTAATGGGAGAGTATTTTGAAGGGGATAAGGTTGTTTTGTAAACAGTTTGAACATATATAGCTTTTAAAAAAAATATTTTTTTTGTACCCCCCCCTCCTTATGCGTACAAAGTTACAGTGACGTCTGACCGTGTCTTCTGGGTTATCCACTGTTTTGGTGAAGCATTGTATTTTTTTGGGTGGCTCGTCACCCAGTTCCTCAACTACGTGCCAGACTGTACGGCCACCTCCGCCGCCACGGTGTTTCGCTGACAGAGGGCGCGCTTTGCAGCAGGACGCCATCCGGGAGGTCGTGGTTCGAGTTCGCGGAGCAGGGCGCCGGCCTGCAGAGCCCGCGCGAGGGCCGCAAGCCGTCGCTGTCCGCGTCATCGCCGTCGCCGCCGCCGCCGCCGCTGCCGCCGCGCGCCAACCCGCCGCCCCCGCCACCGCCGCCCCCGCAACCCGCCGCCCCCGCAGCGCGCCAGTGGATCAACTTCGAGGAGATCCCCGAGAAGCGCAAGCCGGCGCGCCGCATCCAGACGCTGCCCGCCTCCACGGCGGGGCCGCCCGTCGTCTACAGGTGCGTACCCCAGCCGTGCTGCTGTCTCCCAGGTCTCATCACAACCCAGCGCTGTCTTACCATTCTGGCACACGTGCAAATTAAAGTTACAGTATCAGCCAGGACAGCGAATGACGAAATTTTACTTAAAGAATACATACCTTTGTCCTTCTTTCTTTTCCTATTTTTTCTTGCCTCATCCTGTGTCTACACAGGATCGGCATCAGTAATCAAAGAATGCAACAGAACATCATTCAACACTCTTAATGAACTATCAAACAACACTCCATAAAAAACACGCACGCAAACCGAATTAAAACCCACCGGAACAAATTCAAATTTCGCGGCTGCCAGTCGAAAACGAAACGGTCATATAAATGACTGTCATGATCGCATCAAAAACGTAAATTGTGCAGCGAACGACAGCGACTGAACAAGACCCGAAATTCACCAATGATCAGGAGAGAACGAATGTAAACGCTCTTACAATACGCAACGTTTTCTAACAAATAGCAAACCACTCCAAACAGAGTGCGATCCATATAAACCTCAACTACTTTAATGAGCCGGCCAGAGTGGCCGAGCGGTTCTAGGCGCTACAGTCTGGAACCGCGCGACCGCTACGGTCGCAGGTTCAAATCCTGCCTCGGGCATGGATGTGTGTGATGTCGTTAGTTAGGTCTAAGTAGTTCTAAGTTCTAGGGGACCGATGACCTCAGAAGTTAAGTCCCATAGTGCTCAGAGCCATTTGAACCATTTTTACTTTAATGAGTCGTAACATTTGACCCAATAACGCGATAAAATCTACAGTTTTGGGCTATGGTAATATGTCGCTGGGAGGTGACACACTGTACATACTTACATACATACGAAGTCCTCACAGTAAATGTTGGAAGTGCCCTCCACCACCATCGATGCGCAACTGTATTCGTCTCATCATATTCCGCGACATTCTGTGAAGCAAAATTTTGTACATGGCTGCACGTTCAGAGACCGTGAATAGTTACAATTAAAAGAAAACAGCCCTCGGTCACTAATTTTTAAAGAATTAACCGGGTTTCGACACTGCTAGGAGTGTCTTCCTCAGAATTTACACCAAGGAATGGTCTATAACATGGTCTCAGAATTATGACTAATAACGTATGATACAAATTATAAGTACGGAATAATCGTGAAAGACTGGCAGTACTTATATGTCATTTATTATTTTATAATTTGTATCATACGGTTTTAGTCATAATTCTGTGACCATGTTATAGACCATTCTTTGGTGTAAATTCTGAGGAAGACACTCCTAGCAGTGTCGAAACCCGGTTATTTCCTTAAAAATTAGTGACCGAGGGCTGTTTTTTTTTTAATTGTTATTATTCTGTGAAGCGTATCCTCGACAGTGTTGCTTATTCCGCGTGTAATGGCCTCACGGAGTTTTGCATGTGTCCGTGCTAACACTGGAAGCCGACATTGCGCACCACACTCCAACCTTTTCATCAGGCAGCGGTGTTTCGTGCATGATACGGGCATTTACGCCAACCCAATATCTGTTGTTTGGTGCGTTGATGTAACCTGACGCATACACAGTCATTCTTATCATTCAGTTCACTGACGGGGAAGAAATCCCAACACCTAGAAATTATTAATGTAAAGTAATGAAATTTCGGGAATACATTTTTCTAGGTAAAATACTTGAGTGATAAACATTGCAAGATCACAGGTTAATGTAAGTATGAGATAAGCCACTGCAAACGTGAAATTCTGGTGCATTAATAACCGGTGTGGCCGCCAGAATGTCGAATGCAAGGATGCAAACGTACATGCATTATGCTGAACAGGTGCCAGATGTCACTTCGTGGGATTGATTGAGCTCCATGCCTGTTGCGCTTGGCCGATCAACCCAGGGACGGTTACTGCTACTTGCGGATGGCGCTGGAGTTATCGTCCTATGGTGTCCCAATCTGCTCCCCTGGAGACAGATCTGGTGATCGAACAGGCCAAGACAACATGTCGACACTCTCTATAGCATGCTGGGTTACAACAGCAGTACACTGTGGTGCCAACAGCTGCTGCAAATGCAGTACGATGCGCCGCAGCCATACACCGAACACGACGGCCTTCCCTCTGGGTAGTGCCACGTCGCCGTCCGGAGCCCTGGCTTCTTGCTACGGTGCATTCTCGTGACTACCGCTGCATCCAATCATGTACAGTCTTCCTGCAGCACTGCAGAAGCAACGTCCAGCTTCTCGTAGCCCTATTACACAACCTCGTTCAGATTTCGTGATGAGTCGATAGTGACGTCTGTGTCGCATTAAAAGCATTCTTGACTAGCTTCAACTCACCACGTCCAATCTCAAAGGTGACTAGCGCCCACGACCGTGACAGCGTGTATTTAAAGCAAACCAGAGCTGAGTCCTCATAGTGGTGCTACTAGCGCCACACTTATGTGACTGGCGCCAAACCTGAATAGACATCGTCTTTCAGATGCAGACACACGCCTCCCAAATTTCGCGTATGTCGCACGACTCCTTGGTGTTACGATTCTACATCTACATCTACATCCATACTCCGCAAGCCACCTGACGGTGTGCGACGGAGGGTACTTTGAGTACCTCTGTCGTTTCTCCCTTCTATTCCAGTCTCGTACTGTTCGTGGAAAGAAAGATTGTCAGTATGCCTCTGTGTGGGCTCTAATCTCTCTGATTTTATCCTCATGGTCTTTTCGCGGGACTTCCGCTGTTGTTTTTTAGACACAAATCAATAACTCAAACAGAAGACCATTCGCACCTGCTTCGTAATGACAATATTCCATAGGTTCAGCCTGTAAATTCAGTGACCTAATCTAGAACAAGGGTTTACAGTTTTTTTTTTTTTTAACAACTTCACCTGTGGAACGAAATAGTATTTTCTTTCGCCTATCTTTCGTCACAGCCAAACGCTTCACAATATTTCACCATTGTAATAAAGAAACATCTACTAAAAATGTTGGGTTGGCGCGTAAGTTTGTAGCGTTTTCCTTTTGCATCTCCGTATTCCGGTTGCTGTGTTTTTACTTATCGACTGTCATTTCTTATTTGTAGTTCACTGCTGTTATTTGAATTTACATACTGTCATTTTCTCAAAAATGGTTCAAATGGCTCTGAGCACTATGGGACTTAACTTCTGAGGTCATCAGTCCCCTAGAACTTATAACTACTTAAACCTAACTAACCTAAGGACATCACGCACATCCATGCCCGAGGCAGGATTCGAACCTACGACCGTAGCGGTCGCGCTGTTCCAGATTGTAGGGCCTAGAACCGCTCGGCCACTCCGGCAGGCTCATTTTCTCATTTCGAGATAGTAAGTGCAGCTTTGGATGCCAGGAAATGGAGTGTCAAGTAGAGAAATCAGAACATTTCGTCATATTCTGTTGTTTGAGTTCAATAGAGGGGTCACAGCAGCCGGAGGCAGCCAGAAACTTTTCCACCGTGTATGTGGATAATGCCACTGGACAGAGCATGACAAGAAAATAGTTTTCTCGTTTCGAGGAGGATCTTTTTAACATTACTGACTCTCCACATTCAGGCTGACCGTCGGGATTTGATGAAGATCACCTAAACGTTTTGATGCAGAATGATCCACGTTAGAGTAGGCTATTCGAGAACTTGCAAATGTGATGAACTGTGATCATTCCACCATCGTGTGTCATATGCATGTAGTGGGGAAGGTTCAAAGATCTGTCGCATGAGTACCGCATGCTATAAGTCAAAAGCACAAAAATCAGCGACCATTCGTATCCTCCGTCGTGACAGTAAATGGTGTCTTTATGCTGAAATAAGAAAAAGAAAGCAATGGTTAAGCTCCAGCAAAGCAGCATCTTCCCTTAGAAAGACCTGCGCGCACCCACAAAAAATAATGTTACGCATCTGGTGGAACAGCGACGGTGTGGCGTACTACGATTTGCTTCCCGGGGTGTAAGCATCACTGCTGGCATTTGTTGTTAACGACTCAGGTGTCTTGTAGAACAACGACCAGGAAGGCTGCGTGAAGTGATGCTACCCCGCTATCATTCTGCTAGACCGACGAAAAACACTATACTGGAGTTTCTTTGGGAAGTCGTTCTTTACCACCTTATTCACATGATTGCGCCCTCAGATTTTCCCATTTTCCGCTCTCTATCGAACGACCTTCAAGAAACTTCGTTTGCGGATGAAAACGCGCTCCGAACATGCTTCGACGAGTTCTTCGCTCAAAACCACGTGATTTCTACAGTCGTGCAATCGAGAAGGTATTCGAGTCTTGGCAAACTGTTGTAAGTAGTGAAGCAGAATATATAAGTGATGACTAAAGTCTCTGTTATGTGTATCTGTTGTGTTTATTGAACTTATGGATAAACGCTACGAACTTATGCACCAACCTAATATTACAACTATGATGAAAATAAGTTGAAGAGTAATCCAAAGTCATCTGAAAATGGCTGTAGGTTTCAACATAATGACGTCATACGCGCTCTAGATCGTCTGTGATCTAAGTTTTACAGAAGCTCGAAATTTAGCGCGTACTTCAATGCGAGACTCTTTGAATAGCTTCCACAACGAATCTCTCAGAAAACCCTAAGAGATTCTGCTCGTATGTAAAGCACACCTGTGGCAAGACACAATCACTTCTCTGCGCCACCCGTCGGGGGTTCGAGTCCTCCCTCGGGCTTGGGTGTGTGTGTTGCCCTTAGCGTAACTTAGATTAAGTAGTACGTAAGCTTAGGGACCGATGACATCAGCAGTTTGGTCCCATAAGACCTTACCACAAATTTCCAATCACTTGACAGCGCTACAATAATGGTGACGCTACTGATGACAGTGCCACTAAAGCACAGTTACTAAACACAGTTTTCCGAAATTTCTTCACAAAAGAAGACGAAGAAAATATTTCAGAATACGAATCAAGAACAACTGCCAATATGAAGAACTTAGAAGTAGATATCCTTGGTGAAGCGAAGCAGCTTGAAACACTTAAGAGAGGCAAGGCTTCAGATTGTATACCAGTCAGGTTCCTTTCATAGTATGCTGATACAATGGCTCCACATTTAGCAATCATATATACAAACATTCGCTCGTAGAAAGGTTCGTACCCAGAAACCGAGAAGTTGCGCAAGTTCCACCAATACCCAAGAAAGGAAATGGGAGAAATCCGCTAAATTACAGACCTTTATCACAAACGTCGGTCTGCAATAGGATTTTGTATCTAAGACTGTGCTCGCACATTATGAATCACATCGAAGAAAATTATTTATTAACGAATAGTTAACACGGATTCAGAAAGTATCGTTCTTGTGAAACACAACTAGCTTTTTACTCATACGAAGTAATAAATGTTATCGACAGGAGATGTCTAATTGATTCCATATTTTTAAATTTACAGAAGGCTTTTAACACCGTTCCTCATAAGCGACTTCTAATTATATTGCGTGAGCGTGGAGTATCGTCTCAGTTATGTACTGCATTTGTGATTTCCTTTCAAAAAGGTCATAGTTCGTAATAACTAACGGAAAGTCAAAGAGTAAAGCAGAAGTAATATCTGGCGTTCCCCAAGGAACTGTTGTAGGCCCTCCTTTGTTCCTGATCTACATGAACGATTTAAGAGACAGTCGAGCAGTTCTCTTAGATTTTTTTGCAGATGACGCTGTCATTTACGGTCATGTAAACACAAATTTTAAAGGTTATAACTCAACTAAATACTTAGGGATTACAGTTACGAATAAGTTAAATTGGAACGACCACATAGATAACGTTGTGGGGAAAGCAAACCAAAGACTGCGATTTATTGGCATACTACATAGAAAATGTGACAGATTTACTAAAGGCTCTGCATACACTACGCTTGTCCTCCCTCTTCTGGGCTGTTTCTGTGCGGTGTGGGATCCGCATCAGATAGGATTGATGGAGGACATCGAAAAAGTTCAAAGAAGTGCAGGTCGTTTTGTGCCACAGATATGAGACACTAATTGGGTTGGCAGTCATTAAAACAAAGGCGTTTGTCTCTGCGGCACGACCTCCTCATGAAATTTCAATCATCAACTTTCTCTTCAGACTGTGACAATATTGTTTTGGTGCCATCTACATAGGAAGAAATGGTCATCATAATACAACAAGAGAAACCAGAGCTCGCACAGAAATATTTAAGTGTTCGTTTTTTCCCGCGCTCTATTCGAGAGTGGAACAGTAAATAAGTAGTTCGAAGGTGGTTCGATGAACTCTCTGCCAGGCACTTAACTGTTAATTGCAGAGTAATCATGCAGATGTAGGTAAACAGGTACCTCTTACCTGAGGATGCTGTAGGAGGATACACCCTATATGATGCAGGATGACTTGGATAAAATTTCTATTTGGTGCGATGAATGGCAGCTTGCTTTAATGGGGGAAATTATAAGTTAATGCAGATGAGTAGGAAAAATCAGTCTTGTAATGTTTGAATACAGTATTAGTGGTGTGCTGCTTAACACAGTTAGATCGGTTAAATATCTAGGCACAACATTGCAAAGTGTTATGGAATGGAACTATCTGCTCCGCATTTTACAATGGCTTGCGAAGTATGTATGTAGATATAGATATTCATGGCACATAACCGGTAGTGTAAATTAAATATTTTGGTTCTAAGCACTATGGAACATCTGAGGCCATCATTCCCCTAGACTTAGAACTACTTAAACCTAACTAACCTAAGGACATCACACACATCCATGCCCGAGGCAGGAATCGAACCTGCGACTGTAGCAGCAGCGCAGTTCAGGACTGAAGCGCCTAGAACCACTTGGCCACAGTGGCTGGCAATTAAAGATTTTGTTAACAGAAACTGAGGCTCTGCTGTAAACATACTCGTGCGTTAAAGCAGACCTATCAACAGCTGTGGTAGCACAGTGCAGAACACATATAAAGTTATTTGTAGGAGATTAATTGCTTTTGGGTGCTGCATGTCTAACCTCCAGTCTGGCTGTGGTAATAGCGATACCCAGCTTGTTCTCTTCTGTGAAAACAACTGCCAGTTATTTGAATTCTCTGAGTCTTTCGCAAGGTTTATATAGATGGCCAATAACATGACACTACTTTAGAGGTCTCTTAATTCATCGCCAATGCTAATACATAACTGTGACGTCGTGATGCTCACCTTGTTTGCACATACACTGTTGACTCACAAAACAGCCGTCTACTACCATTGGCACCCATCTTTTGCAGAATCTTAGACCATATTCTGTGTTAAAACGTAATGAGGTATCTCAGAGAGAATGGCCTTCTCCATGCCAACCACCACAGATTCTGCAACCATCGGCCATGTGAAACCCAACTCGCATTTCTCTCACATGACGTCCCGTAAGACATCGATCAAGCCAAAAGCAATTTTCTTAGTGCTGCACTAATAGTTATTAACAAAAAAAATGAAATGAGCGTATGGAATCGTTGGCCGGGAGGCGGGCGCCACATGGGGAAGTTCGGCCGCCAAGTGCAAGTCTTATTTCATTGGACGCCACATTGGGTGATTTGCGCACCGGTGATGGGGACAACAATGCAACACCCAGTTCTCGAGTGGAGAAAATCTCCAACCTGGCCGGTAATCGAACCCGGGCCCACTTGAATGGGAGGTGACCACGTTACCACCCAGCTAAGCAGGCGGACACTTATTAACTACAGTATGATCAAACTGGGTACAAAAGAAATTTGCAACTAAATTGAGATTGTTAACCACCCGGTAGTCGCGCCCTCTAGCACCCTTGTTTCTGGGAATCGGGTCGGCGCACCAACCCCGGGTGGAATCTATTTTGTGGATTAATAGCGAGGTCCGATGTCCCGGCCAGCATGAATGTGGTTTTTAGGTGTTCTCCCACATACAACTAGATGAATACAGAGTTGGTGCCCATGTTACACAAATATTGCAAAACATTCTCACACTCTCACGTGGGGTAACACTAGACCCAGAGATATGAGGTATACAAATTCAGTCCTGGAGGGAGAGGTGGCATCTAGCCAGCATCTCCACTAACATGTAATGACTGGTTTGGTTTCTTGCGGCATCGATAGAATTCAACTCGTGCCAGTATGACATACATTTGTTTGCAATGGTAGTTGGAAAACAAACTGCACATGTGATCAAAAGTGAGAGCTGCCAGTTCTAGTGAAGGGGCAACCTGACTCAGTAACTGTCACATTTTAGGTGGAATCCATTTGAGGAAGAAGGCTTTGCACAAATTCGAGTCTGTCGAACCGAAAGCCAAAAAATATTATTTGAGTCTTTTTTCGTAAGCTTCCCAATCCTCGGGTGAATGAACATATGGAGGAAAAGTGGGTGGATGGACCGATGGAACGGTACCATGTCTGTTAATGGAAGCCGACAAAGTGGTCACTGCCAAACTAAACTGTTCAGTCGGGGCCAGTAACACGGTGCCAATAGTGGCTTAAGGACTGCATACGCGTAAACCGTTCCAAACTCATCGGCAAGCGTGTATCAAACAAGTAATACATGAAACTGATGCAAGTAACGCAAATATGTCTTTATTCATAAACCTCTGAACAATAAAACTAAATCAGCCTCTCATGAATCCACAGGTAACAAGACGCAGCGTTGCACATAAAGAGTGTGAGTCTGTGCTGCTCAGCACATATTCTATGCACGAGCCGCCGGCATATGGCGAGGCAGAGACTGTGCCGCGCATACGCCTCCCGCAGGTGGCCGCCAATGGCTGGCTTTGTGCTGATATATTCGAGCACGCGTGTGTAACACCTCTACACACGGTGCACTCACACTCACACGCAGGATACGGCACGGTGCATCTTAATTACCTCACTATCTTCAACAACAGTGAATACAGTACAGCTCTGTTTTATTTTTGGAATTGCTCGAACTTAAGTCACATACCCCTGTTTTAATTTTGAGAGATGTTGGCGATGATGTTTCGGGTTGATCTGTATCTTCAGTAATGGGACATTTCTTGGACTTTGACTGGAATTGCTTCTTTTGTCAATGTTCTAACGTTTGTTTCTTTTGCACTGACATTTTAGAGAACACTCATAGGCACTTCCTGTTCTCAATAATGAGATCTCATAAGGGGAGGCCACGACGTTGGGGTTTACTTCATATTTCGTTCACCTTGAGTACGCCATTAAAACATGTGCAAATACAGGGTGCACTACACTGGCAATTCCGAGAAAATCGCAAGAGAAGTTTTACTCGTTAATTACGTTGCTTATGTATATGTGCCTAACTGCTGCACGTCAGAGTTCATGGTGGTGAAGTGATTAGCGTTCGAGCTTCAGTAAGACGAACATGTGTGAGCCGACGGTTCTACTCCTGCTCAAGCTTAACTATAAATCTATTTTTTTCAACGCTGATCATATTATTTCATTTATATGATATCTGAGATGTAATATAATGAAGAAAAAACCACGTGTATTTGCATGAAGTTTCAATTTATGTTTTCCCTGCCTGTGTGACAAATACCATCCTGCAACGTGTGACATCGAGAGCACATCCGACGAGTAATTGTACATTACTCTTGCTGTCTGGCACATTATGAGTTACTATATTAATGATAGTGAATAACATCAATCGCATCATCATTTATTGAGGTTTGACTTGGACTTTCCAAGCCTGTCCCTCATCCTTGAAAATTTAATTACAAATAGTAAATTGTCATACAACATATGAAATTCACAACAAGTTCATGAAAATGTATGTGTTTTATTCATTATATTACCTCTTAAATGTTATATAAATTAAATAATGTGACTACTGATGAAAAAGAAAAGTAAATGCTAGCAGTATTCGAACCATCACCTCTTCCAGAAAACTCTGGCTTTGCGCGAATGCTATTCACTTGATCACAATGACATCTAGCAACCAGTCCTTTTGTACAGTACATCTGTTACACAATAGATGCATAAAATTTCTCTTGAGATTTTCTCTGAATTGCCAAAGTACTACACCTTACTACTTGCACATTATGTTGTTTTGGTGGCCTACTAAAGGTGTACACAGTTTGAAGTAAATACCTGATCCAACATCGTGGCCTCTCTTGTCATCTATAACTGTGGAAAACATAATTACTTGGACTGACCAGATCAATCAAAACTGGTTTACATTGTCAGAAAAAATATCATAATTGAAATACAGTATGGGTAATCCTAAATCTTTCCCTTGGAATGCTTGGACATCTACAGAGGGGGCAGATTCACAACTCCAGTTGTCACTAAAAACTAATGAAATGAATACAACTATGGCAACTGAGATATAATGTTCAAAAATTTATTACCAGTGCTAAATGATGATCATATGAGTCAACATAAGTCTTTTAATGTTGATTAGATATTGTTGTGAGTTATATCAAAAGCTAGTTTTCAAAAACTGAATTTTAAATTAACAGTTAACTGAATGGTTCTGTAGAGATTCCTATGTCTCTCACAACATTGCAACAATACCTATTAAATTATACTGGAAAACTAATTTAGGAGAGGAGAGAGCTTTCAGGTACCCTCACTTACATGTCATTATAGTGACACTTGTTTTTACCAAGCCATTTCACTAAAATCAAACACGTAATTTTTTTGTAAAACTGCCGTCATGTTGCAGCTATGTCGATCCAGAAGAGTGTGAGTGTGAGTGCCATGAGACTTCTGGTGGCAAGGGTCGGTCCCACTCTGCAGCCTCCACCTCAAAAAAGAAGAAGGAAAAGGACAAGGACAAGGAGAAGGTACAGTTGATTTACAGTTCACTCTGTCACAAGCTAAACTGAAAGAGTTTCATCAGGATTCAATGAATCATTATTCATGTGCTGGTAAAAATACGAAATATGGGCAGCCAACAAGTAGTTTATTCTTTAGCACTTCATGAAAGTCCGTCATGTCCTGTGGAGAGAGCTGCAAGGAGAGTACGGTGCCAAATTTGCATGTAGCAGTTTAGAGAATCTATGGGAAAAATAAATTGGGATGACCAGCTGGAGACTGCAGCCTCCATTTTCCCAAATAAAAGTTTAATCTGCTTAAAACAGTGCAGCCCTAATAGATTTGTCCCTAGTGACCATTACTGTTTTACAAAAGAGGTTGTTTAATACTGAAGCACTGTTCATTCATTTCTGAATACTGATCACTATGCCCACCGTCAGCTAACATCGGGATGTGAATGGCCAGCATGTTGCCCTATTTTTTACTGAGATTTACTCCATATATTGCATCAAGGAGGACCTTCAGGGATGTGGAACAACTGAAGGCACAGCTTAACTAAGGAGAAGCAAATGCTTAAACATTAATCTGTGTGCAGTATATGGAATAGACTACAACTAAATTTGGATTTATATAATTTGTGATTGACATTTAGTAAGTCAAGTGGTAGTTGAGGTAACTAGAGCAAAAGAAACTGGTACACCTGTGTAATATTGTGTACGGCCCCCGTGAGCACACAGAAGTGCCGCAACACGATGTGGCGTGAACTCGACAAATGTCTGAAGTAGTGTCGGAGGGAAATGACGCCAAGAATCCTGCAGGGCTGTCCATAAATCTGTAAGGGTATGAAGAGTTGGAGATCTCTTCTGAACAGCACGTTGCAAGGGATTCCAGATATGCTCAATAATGTTCATGTCCGGGTAGTTTGGTGGCCACCGCAAGTGTTTAAACTCAGAAGAGTGTTCCTGGAGCCACTCTGCAGCAGTTCTGGATGTGTGGGGTGTTGTACTGTCCTGCTAGAATTGCCCAAGTCTGTTGGAAAGTGCAATGGACGTGACTGGATACAGGTGATCAGACAGGATGTTTATGTATGTGTCACCTGTCAACCATATCTAGATGTATCAGGGGTCCCATATCACTCCAACTGTACACACCCAACAACTTTACAGAGCCTCCACCTGCTTGAACAGTCCCCTTCTGATATTCTGGGTCCACATATTCATGAGATTGTCTTCACACCCGTGCACATCCATCTGCTCGATCCAATTTGAAATGGGACTTGTCCGACAAGGCAACGCGTTTCCAGTCATCAACAGTCCAATGTCAGTGTCGACCTTCCCAGGCACGGCATAAAGCTTTGTTACTTTTGAATGCATTATGGGAACAGTAGTGATCAATGTCTTATAAATAATTACTATTAAAAACAGTCTCGATCACGATTTATTTAACAAGGTGACCAGTTTCGACCACTACTGTGGTCATCTTCAGACCATTGAGTAGGAACCTCTTTCTGTTGGAGAATCACTACTAGTGATTGTTCCTACTCAATGGTCTGAAGATGACCACAGTAGTGGTCGAAACCGGTCACCTTGTTAAATAAATCGTGATCAAGACTGTTTTTAATAGTAATTAATTATAAAGCTTTGTGTTGTGCAGTCCCCAACGTTACATGAGTGGGAGGAGGAGGAGGAGGTGAGTGTTTAACATCCTGTTGACAATGAGGTCATTAGAGAGGGAGCACAAGTTCGGATTAGGGATGGATGGGGAAGGAAATCGGCTGTGCCCTTTCAAAGGAACCATCCCGGCATTTGCCTGAAGTGATTTAGAGAAATCACGGGAAACCTAAATCGGGCTTCAGCTCTGAAAACCCATATCGATGATGTTTCATTGTACGGTTTGCACGCTGACACTCGTTGATGGGCCAGCATTGAAATCTGCAGCAGTTTGCCGAAGTGTTTCACTTCTGTCACATTGAACATTCTCTTCAGTCATCATTGGTCCCATTCTAGCAGGATCTTTACCTGACCACAGCAATGTTGGAGATTTGACGTTTTACTGGATTCCTGATATTTACGATACACTCGTGAAACGGTCATACGATAAAATCCCCACTTCATCGCTCCCTCGGAGATGGTGTCCCGTCGCTCACGTGCTGACTGTAACACCGGGTTCAAACTCACTTAAATCTTGATAACCTGCCATTGTAACAGCAGTAACTGATCTAACAACTATGCCATACACTTGTTGTCTTATATAGGCATTGCTGACCAATGTGTCATATACTGACTGTTTACATTTCTCTGTATTTGAATATGCATGCCTACGCCAGTTTCTTTAGTGCTTCAGTGTAAATATGTGTATAATGTCGAAATGAGTATACAGTTAAGAAGTTCCGTACAAAGTCAGAGTACAATAAGCAGACAAGTCCAAATAGATACTGAGAGTCCAGAGAGGGGAGTCAGGTGAGCATGTGAACAAATCATATCAGAGAGGGAGTTAGAGCATTCCACTCTGGGATTACATCATGTAGGTTGCTTGTCAGTTTCTTGAGGTTGTACAGTGCATGGCTGTGCAGGCTGATCATGATGTGATGCTGCCTTTGATTTTAATCATGCCACTGCCTGGTAGCTCGACCTCAGCTGGCAGGTGAGGGTGTGGATGAATTGTGACAAAATTATTCAGTACCTCATCTCCTGCTATGGTAATGGTGATCAGAGTGGTAATAGATGGCTACCACAATACTCTCCCCTTGGTGGAGAGACTGTGAGACAGTGCAGCCCCACAGCCCTCACTGACAGTCTGAGACACAGAGTGGCACCCAGGAAACTCACAACCGTGCCTTCTGAAGTATGACTGATGGGCATCCTTGGCTAGCCAAAACTTCCTGTTGGCTGCCATACGAGAGTAGGGCCAAAAATGGCCCTGGTGGTGACAGCTCCAATACAGATGGATGCCCACAGGCATAGGGGTGGAAAAAGCAGTTGAGGAGGGGGAAGGAAGTGAGATTGCCTCAGTGCAGAAGGTGGGAGCAAAAACAGAAAAGGAGCTTCCGAGGACAGAGGAGTAGGTGAGGACACAGGTCGCTGGAGGGAGTTGTGTGGAGACTCACCAGAGGCCATTCCCCTGCCCGTGGGTGGAATTGCTTTCAAGGGCAAGCCACCAGCCTGTCCTCCATCTGCACTGTGAAGATTTTGTGACTTCGCTGGCCCCGGACGACCGCCAGCATCCGGCACTCACGACGACCAAAAGCACGAGCCCAGATGAAGGCTTTGGCACATATTACTGCAGTGGAGGCACCCGAGGAGGATGCAGCACTGTGTGCAGCTAGCACTTGTGCAGCAGTTCAGCCAGGCTCTTCTCATCAATTGATGTGGACCTGTAAGAACTGCAAAATCGTGTGAATGTGTCTTCTGCTGAGATGTCTCTGATGTACTTCTTCATCTGTGTCTTGAATGATAGTACAAGATGTTCTGCATCCCCTTCAACTGAGGGTGGAAAGAGGGTGATCTGATATGGTGGATACTCTGTGCAAAAAAATCTTGCAGAGACAGTGAGATAAGCTGTGGGCCATTGTCCGTCACCAGGGTGCAGGTGAGGCCTTCTGTGAAATAGATCTGGGTTGTAGAGGGGCAGTTTATCATGTATGGGAACTGAGAGTAGCAATCTGTCACACCAACCAATAAGCTTCCAAAAAGAGGCCAACTAAATCTAGTTGGATTCTCTCCCACAGTTATGAAGATTCTGGCCACACAGATTAACATTGCTGTGGGATGGTCTGGTGGCCTGCACATTTAAGACAAGGAGCAATTAAATGTTCTATCTCACACTCTATCGCTGGCCTTAGACATGCCAGCAAGTCAGCACTTTTGTCCTTCATATCCCCCCCCCCCCCCCCCCCCCCGTGATGCACAAAGCAAATGATGTCCCACCTGAAGGCCACCAGAATGACAACTCATGGTACACTGTGTTCTGTGTACAGCCAAATTACAGAGAGTCAAGCTGTGACACAGTACAAAGTAATTGTGTACAGGGTCTGAAACTCAAGCTGGTAGCTGTTCCAGCCACCTCTGCTTAATATACTGCTGCATCTGATGAAGAACAGAATGGCAGCTGACTGCATGGGAGATGCGGGAACTCATAAGTGGGAACCCATTTGATGTTCATTGAGCTTCAGTCTTGAGGTAGAAACAAAGGACCTCATCTTGATCAAAGCAAGGGTCTGGGTATGAGAGAGTGTTGACATTGCAGTGCTGAGCCACTGTGCAGAAGAGAACTTCATAGTGATTATCACTGAGGAACAGTGCCTACCATTGTAGTCTCTGGTCCATGTTGTCCAGTACATGTGCCACAGGCTAAAGATAGATACTAAAGGTTTGCCATCTATAACAAGGTGGAACTTGACACCACATAGAAACCCATGAAACTTCTTGATGACAAAATAATAGTGAAGGCATCCTTCTCAATTTGAGAGTGATTTTTCTTTGCTGCATTGAGCATCTTGGAGGCAAAAGCAATTGGCTGTTTAAAACGGTTGGCATTTCATTTGGGCAGTAAGGCCCCCAAGCCATTTTAAGATGCATCCTTATTGAAGCATTATGGCTCTGGTTATGGGTTGAAACTTCACTAACAATCTGTCACCTTGATGTTGTTCATGAGCACTTTTATCTTCTTGAAGATTTAGGGTTGTCACTTCATGTTTTCTTGATGCAGTGGACATGCTATGTGGTGTGACTAATTGCACTGTGAGATTTTGTCTCCAGCTGCAGAGGATCAAGGGCTGCAAGAGAGTCCACAGCTATAACAACTCACTACAAAATGAATTAACTGACCTTTTAAAGAACTCTACTGTATTTGATTATTCTCATATTTAACATTTACAGTATTAGGTGATAAATCTCTTATTATTCAGAACAATATATTGTAAGTGTAACTCACAACAGCATGTAAGAGAATGACATTCCTCCCCAGTTTCTATCAACTGTTCCTGCTGGAGTTTAAATTGTCAGTAGAGGTGCTTGCTCTGTGCCTTTAAAACAGCACCAAGCCACAACATCAAAGTATAAACTCTATCTCCAGAGGAGTTACAGATTCTGGACAGCATCTTGCTTTGACAATGTCCTGTGCTCACATCATCCCTGCACAAACAAAAATTGAAGTGTGAACACTGCAAAATTCTCTAAATGCTAAACAGCACACTGTCACTAACATCTTTTGCCAGCCTAAGGCTATGATAGTGGAACACACTATCAGGTACACAATAGAAGGATGGAAGGAATACAACTTGTCCAGACAGTACTTGAGACATGCAGCCCACAATGAAACAGAAACTGAAGGTTGCGGAGATCACCCTCGGTGGGCCCCATGATGACAATGTCATCAAGGTAGTTGCTTCAATGACAAACACTTTGTATGAGTTGCTCCATAAAAACACTGAGAAATGTTCAAAGCACTTTTGACCCCAAAAACTGACTGGTTGTACCTGCAGAGACCAGATAGTCATAGCTCTTTGTCCAGCAGCAGCTGGAAATGCACCTCCTACATACTGAGGTTAGAAAAATACTGTCTCCCCCAACAGTTTTGTAATGAGTTCTTCTGGATGTGGCATGCAGACTGTGTATTAATTGTCACCATGAAATTGTCACAAAGTCAGAGCTTTCCAGTTGGCTTTTGTAATCACTAATGGTATAGAACATTGACTAGACCATAATGGTTCAATGACCTCCATAGTTGCCAGCCTAAGGAATTCTACCTTGACTTGATCACAAAGAGCCTGCTGTGAAAAACTAATGTTGTGCCATGTGTTTAAGAGTAATAGGCATCAATAAATCTGTGACTTTGCCTAACCCAGGCAAAAAAGGGCTGAATATTTCTTGCAGAGTTCATCTAGTTCTTGATAGGGCACAAAGTCAGAAACTAGATGAACTGAGTCAGCAATCATGAATCCAAAAGCCGTAAAAGCATCCAAACTAAACAAATTTTCTGTAATAGCGCTGCCCACCACAAGGAATGTCAATGAGTGCTGTACTGTCTTGTATGTCATCTCTGCCATAAACTTTCCAAGAATAGAGATCTGCTGCCAGTTGTAAGCGATGAGACAATGTGAAGCAGGGGACAAAAGAGAGGAGCTGAGGCACAGCTATGTGTTAGAATTAAGAAACGATGCTGACGCACTTGTATTCACTTGTAATCATAGGGGTGTCCTGTTAACATACATATTGATGAATAGTTTGTTAGAAACAGGCATAAGATTGTCACACGCAGGGCTGACAACTTAAAATGCCCATGGCTTGAGAGATCAAAACTGCAGCCAGAGCTGACCAAGTGTGGCATACTGCCACAATATGTCCTATCTTCCTACAGGGGCATAAAGAAGACCAATGTTGAGGGCAGGTCAGCAAGCTGTGTTGAAGAAACTAGTGGGGCAAGAAGGAAGGGGTTTGTAGATGTTTGTCTGTCATAGCCGAGTATGTGTGGAACGTGGCAGCTAGGCATGCCGTAAAGCCACAACTTCTGCCTTCGAAGCCATGCTGGAATGTTAATGTCAACCACTGTCTAATTTGACAGCAGCCATGTCCACCCCGGAATCTAATCGATGGCCTGACACATGGGAAACCTCAAATGATTGTGCAGTATAAAGGATATCTTCTAGGGTGGGTCTTCATATTGCAGAGCTCTTTGGTGGACTTCTTTATTGAGCAGTAATGAAGTGACACTTTCACATTAAACCATGTAATTCCACAGCCCAAGATCAATATGATTGATGGGGTCTGTCCTGGCACTGATAAAAGACACAGGTAAGTTGACGACAGTGTAATGTCAACAAACAACACTTTTGTCAAATGACAGTGAGGCAGGATCCCAAAGAGTGTCTAAATTCCATAAAAATTGGTACATTTGGGGAGATATCCAAGACAGAAGGATTGCTTTAATGGTATCAGCATCCATTACCTTAAAAGTCATGAAATATTGTTGTAGATCTTTCTCGTATGACTCCCAGTCTGCATTTTAGGTGGAAAAAGGTGGCAGCTTAGCTGGCAAGTATTAAAGGTTGTGCTAACAGTCTGGTCAACATTCTGTCCAACATGACCATGTGCTCCTGCTGTTGCATTTCCAAATGCCTCTGGCTTTCCACTTGCTGCTGCAGTAATTTCTGAAGCTCTACCCCTAAATATTCACCTGTTGACATTGTTACTATATCAAAAAACACACATCAATCATCAGCGGTGCTTGCTATCTTTTGTGTATAATATCAAAATCACATTAATGAAAATACATGTTAGGAGCTCCACACATAGTCTGAGTATGATGCCAGGCTGAGTACACTAAGATACCAAGAGTATAGTCAAGTAAGTGCATCAACAAATCATAACAGAATGAACTGAGTGCACTCCACTCTGAGATTATGTCATGTAAGTTGCTACTCAGTTTGTCAAGACAGTGCTGTCCATCAGCTGTGTGTGCTGACGATGGTGTCTTCAATGTCTGAGATTGCTACTGCCTGGCGGCCAGACGTAAGCCACCAGCAATTGTGCAGGAGAGTTGAATTGCAGTGAGAGGAGCTGGCACCTCTAGTCCTGTAATGTTATGGGTGGGCGAGGTGGCAGTGCAATCAAAGTGGTAACGAGAAGGGTCAGGGCTCAATACTGACTGACCACGGTTCTTTCTCAAGTGCCATGTACATGCAGTGTTGCCTGTTTTGCAGGTGCATGCAGAGCCTTGTCTAGCATTGCTGCCTGCACCCTAGCAGCTTTGTCCTCATCATTGGAACGTGTTGGTCGTAAAGACATTTTATTTAGCTATATACTTCTTAATGCTTTTCATGCTTTTGTCTGCAATAAGCAATACATGAGAGCATTGATTGTTAACATCGGTTCTCATAGATAATTTCTCTAATGTTTCTTTCTATCTTTCGTTTTCTTTATTTTTAGAAATGATCTCATGAACCATCTGGAATTCTTCTGAGATTTGATTCAGGGACATCCAAGCTTTAGCTGAACTTTGGAAGTTTTCTAAAATGCTTCATGTTAAATTAAACTGAAAAGCCTTGTAGACAGTAATTTGTCTCGTACAAGTTTTGTTAGTTCCTCTGTGTATAACATAATCTTACTATATATATACATGACTGGAAGGGGTGATATGAGACTGTAATTAGAGGTGGTTTGCTTATCTCCATTTTTGTAGATGAGCATTACCAAGTGTTTCTAAAAGACCAGATGTTCTTGTATTTGAAGAATTCCTATTTTTGCTTGTGCTGGATATGATGGAACAAGTTTTTCTGGTCTAAATGTAAATCTGAATATGAAGTTTCACCAGTCAAGTTGCTCCTTTTTTGTATGTCCTCTGCTATTTTGATCTGTAACTGAGAGACTGGTGATGTTTTTCCCCACAAGGGAATTTACTGGTTAGTGAACAGAGTTAGTTAATTATATGCCCTACACACCATGTTGTAAGGTATTGATGCTGCAGAGCAGGAGCTGAATCACCATGCCATGCCACTCATTGGAAACGTAAAAATTTCAGAAGACAAAAACATTTTATATCACTGAAACACTTATTTCTTTCAATGTGTGATTAATAAACATGCCTGCTTTTCTCCTTCTCCTTTACTTAGCACTCTGGGTATCACACTCATTTCAAACAATCACATGTTATTCAACTCACCAAGCTAGTACTTTACTAAACATAATGCGAAAGCTCCAAAGGCACAGTCAGCTTACTGTCATAACTTTACAACATTCATGTTGTGGAACAAGCCATTCTACTCAAAGTAGCATGTACTTCTTCCAATAATTTGTATGCTTGTATCTTGGTCATTTACAAGTTTGTAACCATCTACTTATTCCTATTCAAGAATTACTCAATGGTAAAGAAATTCTTAAGGGGAAACAATATTAACTCAACTTGAAATTACTCCTGCAATTTGCACATCCAAACTCTCAGATCTTTCTACCTAGCTCATTTTCTTTGTTGGTACTGTATGTTAACATGAAGCAAGAACAGTAATGAGTACATGCTTGAATCCTGCATATTATACATTGTAGTTTCTTCCTATCTAGATGAAGTGCTGTTCCTCCTTTAACCAATTAAGTAGCCTTGTGCAACTACGATTGGCATGTGCAATATGTCGTATCCATAACTTATGTTCTCAGGATGATGTATACTTCCAACATATAACGTATTTGACAATATTTGACATATCTCAATCAGTCACACTCTCCATCTCTCTATCCAGGAGAATTTATTTATTACATTTATGCTACTGAAATTAATGTGCAATGTGTTTTACTTAATAAGAATGCTAACACATTTAGTGCTTCAACTTATTCATACTTTCTCAAAATACATGCTATTGGTCCAATTATTTATTACCAGTACTAATAGTTGTTTCGTACCTCTTCTTGCAATGCTGTACTTACAGTCTATCAGTTCCTAAGATGAATGTGTGATGTGGGCTCTACCAGGGTAAATTTTGTGAAAATTAACTCATAAAGTAGTATTTTTGAACAATTTTCAGTTAGAAACATATAATACAGTATTTAACTGTATGAAATTTTACTATACAACTATATGATTTAGTGAACATATGAGACAAAAAAAATGAAATTATTAAGCTATTCAGTGTGATTTCTTTTATTAATATTTTATCAGTTTTTAAGGAGTCAAATATTAACATTTGTTTCATAAATGTACATTGATTACATATATATATGTATGTATTTATATATATTGTAAAATAAAAACAATTGGAGTTTAACATATAATGAAGCTCAACATTGGAAATTACATCAGAATGCAATTGCAGAATGTGGATAGGTTGAAACTTCCTGGAAGATTAAAACTGTGTGCCCGACCGAGACTTGAACTCGGGACCTTTGCCTTTCGCGGGCAAGTGCTCTACCAACTGAGCTACTGAAGCACGCCTCACACCCGGTACTCACAGCTTTACTTCTGCCAGTACCTCATCTCCTACCTTCCAAACTTTACAGAAGCTCTCCTGCGAACCTAGCAGAACTAGCACTCCTGAAAGAAAGGATATTGCGGAGACATGGCTTAGCCACAGACTAGGGGATGTTTCCAGAATGAGATTTTCACTCTGCAGCGGAGTGTGCGCTGATATGAAACTTCCTGGCAGATTAAAACTGTGTGCCCGACCGAGACTCAAACTCGGGACCTTTGCCTTTCGCGGGCAAGTGCTCTACCAACTGAGCTACCAAAGCACGACTCACGCCCAGTACTCACAGCTTTACTTCTGCCAGTACCTCGTCTCCTACCTTGCAAACTTTACAGAAGCTCTCCTGCGAACCTTGCAGAACTAGCACTCCTGAAAGAAAGGATATTGCGGAGACATGGCTTAGCCACAGACTGGGGGATGTTTCCAGAATGAGATTTTCACTCTGCAGCGAAGTGTGCGCTGATATGAAACTTCCTGGCAGATTAAAACTGTGTGCTCGACCGAGACTCGAACTCGGGACCTTTGCCGTTCGCGGGCAAGTGCTCTACCAACTGAGCTACCGAAGCACGACTCACGGCCGGTACTCACAGCTTTACTTCTACCAGTACCTTGTCACCTACCTTCCAAACTTTACAGAAGCACTCCTGCCAACCTTGCAGAACTAGCACTCCTGAAAGAAAGGATATTGCGGAGACATGGCTGAGCCACAGCCTGGGGGATGTTTCCAGAATGAGATCTTCACTCTGCAGCAGAGTGTGCGCTGATATGAAACTTCCTGGCAGATTAAAACTGTGTGCCCGACTGAGACTTGAACTCGGGACCTTTGCCTTTTGCGGGCAAGTGCTCTACCAACTGAGCTACCGAAGCACGACTCACGGCCGGTACTCACAGCTTTACTTCTGCCAGTACCTCGTCTCCTACCTTCCAAACTTTACAGAAGCTCTCCTGCAAACCTTGCAGAACTAGGCTGTGGCTAAGCCATGTCTCCGCAATATCCTTTCTTTCAGGAGTGCTAGTTCTGCAAGGTCCGCGGAGAGCTTCTGTAAAGTTTGGAAGGTAGGAGACGAGGTACTGGCAGAAGTAAAGCTGTGAGTACCGGGCGTGAGTCGTGCTTCGGTAGCTCAGTTGGTAGAGCACTTGCCCGCGAAAGGCAAAGGTCCCGAGTTTGAGTCTCGGTCGGGCACACAGTTTTAATCTGCCAGGAAGTTTCATATCAGCGCACACTCCGCTGCAGAGTGAAAATCTCATTCTGTGGATAGGTTATTTTGTGAAATGTATAATATTGCCATCCACTACATGTCTTTGTTGCAAACATGTTACATATAATTATGTAAACTGCACTAAAAAGTGCACATTAACTGCCACATTCATCATATATGATACCCTGTAGTTCTAGTAATTAAACCAACTTTACTGCCCTATTATTTATTGCTCTTATTGACAAACAATCCACAAACAGCTTCAGAATGTCAAAAATGTTATGATTCTTTGTTTGGATGACATTAACCATGAAAAATTCATCGAATGGCTGAAGTTCTACATCTACATCTACATTTATACTCCGCAAGCCACCCAAAGGTGTGTGGCGGAGGGCACTTTACGTGCCACTGTCATTACCTCCCTTTCCTGTTCCAGTTCGCGGGAAGAACGACTGTCTGAAAGCCTCCGTGCATGCTCTAATCTCTCTAATTTTACATTCGTGATCTCCTTGGGAGGTATAAGTAGGGGGAAGCAATATATTCGATACCTCATCCAGAAACGCACCCTCTCGAAACCTGGCGAGCAAGCTACACCGCGATGCAGAGCGCCTCTCTTGCAGAGTCTGCCACTTGAGTTTATTAAACATCCCCATAACGCTATCACGGTTACCAAATAACCATGTGACAAAACGCGCCGCTCTTCTTTGGATCTTCTCTACCACCTTCGTCAACCCGATCTGGTACGGATCCCACACTGATGAGCAATACTCAAGTATAGGTCGAACGAGTGTTTTGTAAGCCACCTCCTTTGTTGATGGACTACATTTTCTAAGCACTCTCCCAATAAATCTCAACCTGATGATCATTCCACTTCAAATCGTTCTGCAGGCATACTCCCAGATATTTTACAGAAGTAACTGCTACCAGTGTTTGTTCCGCTATCATATAATCATACAATAAAGGATCCTTCTTTCTGTGTATTCGCAATACATTACATTTGTCTATGTTAAGGGACAGTTGCCACTCCCTGCACCAAGTTCCTATCTGCTGCAGATCTTCCTGCATTTCGCTACAATTTTCTAATGCTGCAACTTCTCTGTATACTACAGCATCATCCGCGAAAAGCCGCATGGAACTTCCGACACTATCTACTAGGTCATTTATATATATTGTGAAAAGCAATGGTCCCATAACACTCCCCTGTGGCACGCCAGAGGTTACTTTAACGTCTGTAGACGTCTCTCCATTGATAACAACATGCTGTGTTCTGTTTGCTAAAACTCTTCAATCCAGCCACACAGCTGGTCTGATATTCCATAGGCTCTTACTTTGTTTATCAGGCGACAGTGCGGAACTGTATCGAACGCCTTCCGGAAGTCAAGAAAAATAGCATCCACCTGGGAGCCTGTATCTAATATTTTCTGGGTCTCATGAACAAATAAAGTGAGTTGGGTCTCACACGATCGCTGTTTCCGGAATCCATGTTGATTCCTACATAGTAGATTCTGGGTTTCCAAAAATGACATGATACTCGAGCAAAAAACATGTTCTAAAATTCTACAACACATCGACGTCAGAGATATAGGTCTATAGTTTTGTGCATCTGCTCGACGACCCTTCTTGAAGACTGGGACTACCTGTGCTCTTTTCCAATCCTTTGGAACCTTCCGTTCCTCTAGAGACTTGCGGTACGAGGCTGTTAGAAGGGGGGCAAGTTCTTTCGCGTACTCTGTGTAGAATCGAATTGGTATCCCGTCAGGTCCAGTGGACTTTCCTCTGTTGAGTGATTCCAGTTGCTTTTCTATTCCTTGGACACTTATTTAGATGTCAGCCATTTTTTCGTTTGTGCGAGGATTTAGAGAAGGAACTGCAGTTCCTCTGTGAAACAGCTTTGGAAAAAGGTGTTTAGTATTTCAGCTTTACGCGTGTCATCCTCTGTTTCAATGCCGTCATCATCCCAGAGTGTCTGGATATGCTGTTTCGAGCCACTTACTGATTTAACGTAAGACCAGAACTTCCTAGGATTTTCTGTCAAGTCGGTACATAGAATTTTACTTTCGAATTCACTGAACGCTTCACGCATAGCCCTCCTTACGCTAACTTTGACATTGTTTAGCTTCTGTTTGTCTGAGAGGTTTTGGCTGCGTTTAACTTGGAGTGAAGCTCTCTTTGCTTTCGCAGTAGTTTCCTAACTTTGTTGTTGTACCACGGTGGGTTTTTCCCGTCCCTCACAGTTTTACTCAGCACATACCTGTCGAAAACACATTTTACGATTGCCTTGAATTTTTTCCATAAACACTCAACATTGTCAGTGTCGGAACAGAAATTTTCATTTTGATCTGTTAGGTAGTCTGAAATCTGCCTTCTATTACTCTTGCTAAACAGATAAACCTTCCTCCCTTTTTTTATATTCCTATTAACTTCCATATTCAGGGATGCTGCAACGGCCTTATGATCACTGATTCCCTGTTCTGCACATACAGAATCGAAAAGTTCGGGTCTGTTTGTTATCAGTACGTCCAAGATGTTATCTCCATGAGTCGATTCTCTGTTTAATTGCTCGAGGTAATTTTCGGATAGTGCACTCAGTATAATGTCACTCGATGCTCTGTCCCTACCACCCGTCCTAAACTTCTGAGTGTCCCAGTCTATATCTGGTAAATTGAAATCTCCACCTAAGACTATAACATGCTGAGAAAATTTATGTGAAATGTATTCCAAATTTTCTCTCAGTTGTTCTGCCACTACTGCTGCTGAGTCGGGAGGTCGGTAAAAGGAGCCAATTATTAACCTATCTCGGTTGTTGAGTGTAACCTCCAAGTTCTGCTATCTTCTTCTTTTTTTTAAAAAAAATTGGTGATTTTGCTAACTGAGATGCCATAATTCATATCAGCTGTGTATTGAGAAGTTCGCAAAATAAGCCTATACAATATTGTCCTGCCTACATGTTTTACTATTTTAAGAGTGTCTGCCTTCTAGCAAACTTCTCTTTGTACAGTAAAACTTGCTCAAAACAGAACTGCATGAAACTAAAATGATTTTCCAAATTGGACAAGCTTCCAGGTAAATTTTAATATAGTCTGACTTTATGTTATCTCTGACATTATTTTATCAGCAAAGTTTTGTGTACCTATCTTGAACAACTCATTCCTTATGTAATAGACAACTAAACTATAACATCAAAAAGCTTACGTGCAAATTTCTTTTGCAGGAAAGAGACAAAGAAAAGGATAGAGAGAAAATAAAAAGTGATGAAAGAACAAGAAGTAGAAGCCGCAGTCGGAGCCACAGCAGGAGCCGAGAAGTGGTAGCTGGAGATGGAAAGACTGCAAATGTGAACAGGGAGCAGAGGCAGACGGCCCCCACATCATCTCCAACAGCTGAAGCTCACCACCACCATCATCACCAGCAGCAGCAGCCAACTGCTTCCTCCACAGGGGACCGACTGGAGGTTACAGACGTTGCTGACAGGAACTCCTACCTCAGGTACAATGACATTTCTGATTAATAAACTGTTCGATATGGGGTGGGCCTGCAGCCTTCAAGTAATTATTAAGCATGGTTGTTGCCACTTATAGCTATCAAACATTATTTTAGTTTTTGTTTATTGTGATTGAAATTTTAAGTACTGCTAACTGTCTGGCAGGAATCTCAATTGCAAAGATACATAAATACTAGCCCCAACATTAAGCAAGATCCAGTTTTTACAGTACGCAGATACAAACAACAATCACTGCTTCCAGAATGAGATTTTCACTCTGCAGCGGAGTGTGCGCTGATATGAAATTTCCTGGCAGATTAAAACTGTGTGCCCGACTGAGACTTGAACTCGGGACCTTTGCCTTTCGTGGGCAAGTGCTCTACCATCTGAGCTACCGAAGCACGACTCACGCCCGGTCCTCACAGCTTTACTTCTGCCAGTATCTCGTCTCCTACCTTCCAAACTTTACAGAAGCTCTCCTGCGAACCTTGCAGAACTAGCACTCCTGAAAGAAAGGATACTGCAGAGACATGGCTTAGCCACAGCCTGGGGAATGTTTCCAGAATGAGATTTTCACTCTGCAGCGGAGTGTGTGCTGATATGAAACTCCCTGGCAGATTAAAACTGTGTGCCCGACCGAGACTCGAACTCGGGACCTTTGCCTTTCGCGGGCAAGTGCTCTACCATCTGAGCTACCGAAGCACGGCTCACGCCCGGTACTCACAGCTCTACTTCTGCCAGTACCTCGTCTCCTACCTTCCAAACTTTACAGAAGCTCTCCTGCGAACCTTGCAGAACTGCTGTAATATATTTTTTTCATCTAACTTATTGTAATACCTGTCCACAGCTTCTATACATTCTTTAAATGACACCATTTTCGTTTGTAGCTATTACATTTTTTATTGTACTATCACAATTTCAGCTTGTGTGCGACTATCAAGTATAAGATTTGATGTTGTATAACAGCACAGAAGAAGGTTAAATGCAACTGCCTCAAACAGAAGCAGCAATCCAGACTGGGGCAGGGAAGGGAGAGGGAATTCAGGGAACAGGTGGGGCATGAGTCCACACTGCCTGGAAAAGCATACAGCAACTAGATGGCTGCAAGACAAGGCTGACAAGCACAATGTCAGGAGGCTGTGTGGGAGGGTGGGCGAGGTGGGAGGGGGGGGGGGGGGGAGATAGGAGGGGCCAGAAAGGGAACAGTAAAGGAACAGAGGAACAGAGAAAGAGAAAAGACTGGTGAGTGCATTGGAGAGAGAAGCGCACAATGAGCATGAGAGGGTGTGAATTGGGAGAAGGTGATATGACAGAGGGGGCAGAAACTGTTGGTTGGAGGGTGTGAGGACAATAGCTTACTGTAGGTTGGGGTCAGGATGATATCAGGAGTGGAGAAGTTAGGATAACTCAGCTCCCATCTGCACGGTTCAGAAAAGCTAGTGATGGAAGGAGAGAATCTAGATAGCCCAGGTAGTGAAGTAGCCATTGAAATCAAGCATATTATCTTCAGCTGCATGTTGTACCACAGGGTGGTCCACTTTGTTCTTGGCCACATTTTGTGGCAGCCATCATCCTGGTGGGCAGCTGTTGGTTGCCATACCAATAGAAAAAGCTGTGTAAAGATTGCAGGAGAGCTGATATATGACATGGCTGCTTTCACAGGTGGCCTGGTAGCCAAGCTTCTGATGGGATAGGATAAGCCTTTGACAGGTCTGAAATAGGAAGTGCCAGGTGGGTGGACTGGGCAGGTCTTGCACCTGGGTCTTCCACAGAAATATGATTCTGTGGCACCAGATTGGGACTGGGAGTGGCATAGGGATGGACAGGGACATGGAGGTTGTTCACAACTGAACACCACTTTAGGAGAGATGGGAATGATCTTGGCTAGGATGTCCCTCATTTCAGGGCATGATAATAGACAACCAAAGTCTTGAAAGACGACAAGGTTCAGTTGTTTCAGTTTGGGATGGTACCGGGTGATGAAGGAAGTGCTCCTTTGATTCTTGAAGTAGTTGAAGGATTTGGAGGTTCTGTGGGGATATGATATGGAAAATCTGTTTGTGGACTGGGGCTGGTAGATAATACTTGTCTGTGAAGGACTTTGTGAGACCTTCGGCATACTGGACAAGTGTGGTCTTCTCACTGCACTGAGAAAGACCCAGGTGTACAGCCTGCCCATTCCACCCATCCAACACTTCATATTACAGTCCTGTCACAGGTTTGTCCTACACCATCAGTCGTATGCCAGCTCTCCTGCAACCATTGCACAGCTTTTTATATTGGTGCGACTGTCAACCAGCTGTCCACCAAGATGAAAGACCACACCAAACTGTGGCCAAGAGCAAAGTGGACGATCCTGTGACCCAACATGCAGCTGAACATAACATGCTTGATTTTAATGGCTGCTTCACAAGTCAGCCCATATAGATCCTTCTGTCCAGCACCAGCTTTTCTGAACTGCGCAGATGGGAGTTGTCCTTACATTCTCCACTCCCAGAATCATTCCAGTCTCAACCTATGGTAATCCACTGTTCATACACCCTCCAACCTACAGTTTCCACATCCTCTGCTCTATCATCTCCTCCCAATTCATGTCTCCTCACACTCATTGTGATCTCTGCCAATGTATCCCACTGGTCTTCATCTGCTTCTCTCCTCCCCCCCCCTTCCCCCCCCCCCCCCGCACCACCCCCCACTGTGCTCCCTCCCCCACAGCCTCCTGATGCAGTGCTTGGAAGTCTTGTCCTGCTACCATCTAGTCCATGCACACTCTGCCAGGCAGTGCTGACTTCTCCTCCCCCCCCCTTTCCCCCATGATTCCCCATTACTCTTCCCCCTTTCCTGTCCCACTCCAGTTTTCTGCCTCTGTTTGACATGACACAATTGAATTCTATCCGGTGTGGCCCAAGAGAGTGGTCATCTGTGCACAAAGTGTGCTTGCCTGTGTGAATAAGTGTGTGTTTTCCTCTCTGAAGAAGGCCTGTACCAAAAGGTCAATGTGTAACTGTCTTTTTGTTGTGCCAGTCTGCAATTCAACATGCCACCTCTGCAGGTGGTAGCAGTCTATCCTTTTTCCTAAAGTGGTGTTCAGTCGTGAACCCACCTCCACGTCCCAGTCCATCCCTATGCCACTCCCAGTCCCAACCTGTTGCCACAGGATCATATTTCTGTGGAAGACTCAGGTGTAAGACTTTCCCAGTCCCTCCACCCAGCACTTCCTATTTCAGTCCATTAAAAGGCTTTTCCTAACCCATCAGAACCTGTGAAAGCAGCCAAGTCATATACCAGTTCTCCTGCAATCTTTACACAGCTTTTTTCCATATTTGTAGGGCCTGATGGACAGTTGGATAACAAATATTATTGATGAAGATGTAACTTCAGCTCAATGAATCAAAATATTCATATCAATAATATTTCATTAGTATCAGTGAAATGTACCTTTTAATATGTTTACCAGTTAGGTGTTGAAGTACTCTATCTTAAAAATACTGAGTGATTGTCTGTCAAGTGTTTGAGATGAAATAAATTTTGTATAGTCTCTGCCAAATTTAGTTCTTGGAGCATCACATGTTCTGAAACTAAGAGCATCTGTTGTATAAAAAATGACAAATTTAAAATATCGCCATGTCTTGGATAAATTTCTGTAAACACTATAACATGCTACTTTGCCCTAAACACATTTTTAATAAGTTTAAGTATTTTATTCCAAACTTTACTGCTGCTTTAGAGAGTTAATATTATTTTAGAAGTGACACATAACAAAAATGTTACATTGTACTTTGTTTGTCTAGGATATAATTTTGAGTTATGAGATCTTGGTAAAAGTGTCAAATTGCAAATAAAAGCAAATTAACTCTGGAGTTTATTACAAAGAAGGAACTCATCAAAATACTGACCTATGGCCACTATAAATTACACCAAACAAATATTGATTCAAAACTAAGAGTGTGACAATAATGAGCCATGACTGAACTAAAACTAAGAATGTGTTTAATAAGCCATCATTTACAGTCACAGTCATCATTGTATTTATAATCTGATAATGAAATCTTCTTGGCTGATAAGCCAAGCATTTGTGTTATCATCTTGTCACAATGTTTCAATAAGTTTACTGCCTATCATCTTCAGATGAAGATTTCTGGGAGAAGATTTTATCATAGGATATGCCAAAAAAGCTTCTAAACACCTTCTTAACAATCAATACATATCATGCTGACAGACAGGGTGAGCAGCAATCTACAACTGTTTGCTGACAATGCTGTAGTGTATGGAAAAATATCATCATTCAGTGACTGTAGGAGGATACATGATGGCTTAGACGGAATTTCTGATTGATGTGATGAATGGCAGGTTGCTCTAAATGTCAAAAAATATAAGTTAATGCAAGTGATTAGGGAAAACAATCCTGTAATGTTGGAATATGGTATTAGTGGTCTGATGCTTGATACAGTCACATCAGTTAAATATGTTAGCATAATGTTGCAAAGCAATATCAAATGAAATGAACATATAAGGGCAGTAGTAAGGAAGGTGAATGGTTGACTTTGATTAATTGGGAGAATTTTATGAAATTGTAGCTCATGTATAAAGGGACCATGTATAGAAAGCTAGTGTGATCCATTCTTGAGTACTGCTTGAGTGTTTGGGATCTCATTAGGTTGTGTTAAAGGAAGACATCCAAGCAATTCAGAGGCATCATGCTAGATTCATTACTGGTAGGTTTAGCCAGAATGCACGTACTATGGAGATGCTTTGTGAACTCCAATGGGAATCCTTAGAGGGAAGATGAAATTCTTTTTGCAGAATGCTATTGAGAAAATTCAGAAAATTGGCATTTGAAGCTGACTGCAGAATGATTCTGCTGCCACCAATATACGTCTCCCATGAGGACTGTGAAGACAGGATACAGAGGCACATAGTTATTCATTTTTCCCTCGTTCTATTTGTGAGTGTAACAGGAAAGGAAATGACTAGTAGTGGTACAAGATACCCTCTGTGGTACACCATACAGTGGCTTTGGAGCACGTATGTAGATGTTTTGCATCCTTATTATCTTACAACTAAGTTTACTATACACAAACAATATTACAGTAAATTACATGTCACAATTGTTAACTCAATCTTCATTAAATAAATTATCATGAAATTCTTCCATAAAATCTGCAATGTTGTTCATGCAATTTTAATATTGTTTTTGTTTTATGAAATTTCTTGCTTGAGTCATTTAACCATGTTTTGCATTAATTAATGCACTTTTATATGATAAAGGAAAACAATGAAATATCTGTCCCTGTCTCTTATTGTTATTATTATTATTATTTTTATTATTGTTGTTGTAAATTATCCTTGGACTCATATTTTAAGTCAGAAGGAAAAAAGTTCCAATTGTTTATTCATATAAATATGTTATTGTTAAAACTGTAAAATGACAACTAATGGGAAGAAAATATGCAATAGTAATGGGTTGTTCATTAAATGTTTAGATCATGTACCATAATAAATTATAACCAGACTTAGGGAATTGCATCTGAACACTCATTACATGTGTATTTTGTAAATATTTTACTGAAAATTTAATAATTATTTTCATTTATATTGTTTTGTTTCCACAGTGACTCTTCTTATGAATTTCCCAATTCATATTCGATAGATACTAGTGATTATTCGGATGGTCTGAAGCCAATGAAGCCATTTGGTATGGACCTGGATGTGACTAGTAACAGGAGTAGCATTATTTCTCAGGTAGGTTGGCTATTGCTGAATCAAAAGCGTGGTCTTAATGTGTGTCACAACATTGCAAGGAGACAGATTGGTTGGCCAGTGTTACCTTCAGGAGGGAAAATTCAAACTACTGCCAATAAAGATTTAAAAGTAGAAAAAAATCAATTCCTAGTGTTTGCAAGTATTTGCTCTTTCCTCAGGGATGAATGAATAAATGACTGAGAAAGGTTGAAAAGGAGGGGAATGTTAGGTGCTGTCACCAAGCAACACTGTTGGCACACTGGACTCACATTCAAGAGGAGAATGGTTTAGATCTGTGTCCAACCATCCAGATTTAGGTTTTCTGTGATTTACCTAATGGTTCCACACAAGTGCTGAGATGGTTCCTTTGAAAGGACATGGCCAATTTACTTCCCCATTATTGGAACAATCTAAGCTTGAGCTCCATCTCGAATGGTCTCAATGTCAATGGTATATTAAGCACTAACCTTCCTTCATCCTCCCTCCGTCCCTCCCTTCCCTCTCTAATG
Organism: Schistocerca nitens; assembly: GCF_023898315.1. NCBI lineage: Eukaryota > Metazoa > Arthropoda > Insecta > Orthoptera > Acrididae > Schistocerca > Schistocerca nitens. The sequence continues at coordinate 79,551,888 of NC_064623.1, read as the reverse complement.
TCTCTCCATTCATGTTTATTTCTTCTCATCCTTCTGAGTGTAAATTTGGGCCAGCGAGTCTGTCTCCTGGTAAGCTTAGTTTTCTCAAGTGTTTTTTTTTTTTTTTTTTTTTTTTTTTTTTTTTTTTTTTTTTGATGATCATCATAAGGTTTCAGGCCTATGAGTCAACATGTTAAGATGTAAAGGATACATATGTGTCAAGAATTGCAATGTTCTGCTTGTTCTTTACTGTGATATCTGGTGTTGAAGTAAAGTCTGATCGAGAACCAACACTTCCTGTTTTTTAATCTTGTTTACCTCTGTATTTCAGCAATTTTGCCAAAATTTTCTGATCAAACTTCTTTTCTCAAAGTGCTGTAGCTACTGCTGGCAGTTAAGAGTACAAGTCCAACATCCAACTCTTGAAATAAAGGCAACACTTCTCATTAACAACATCTTGAATGTTGCACTCCATTTACAATAACTGTGCATTAAAAAAGTGTTTCATTTTGCAGAACATCACAAAACATTGATGAGGACAAAGACCAAAAACATTCTGTCTTCATTAACAGATGTCAGTTGAATGTATCTATATAACAAGTTTTCTCTTGTCCATGTGAAATCATAGGCATTGTCATGGTCATTCTTCCTCTATGGCCTGCACCATATCTCCAAGGCAAGAACCAAAGACATGGAATAAACCACTTAAGCATTGGGGTACTGTGAATGTGGTATGACTTTTATTGTCATCCCAACTTGCAGATATGCTGTGTCCATCCATAGATTGTCTAATACATTACGAATATAAATTTTTTATAGTGACAGTCATCATTCATATGTTTGAAAAATGCTAGTGCAACACATCACCAGCGAAGTGATATGTTACACTGCAGAATATAAGGCATATATTACATGAGTACAGTGCCTAAAGAGTAGAAAATCTACAAAAAATGAGAATGTATCACAAATCATTTTTCACTAGAACTATTTATAATTGTAAAAAAAAAATTGTTCAAATGGCTCTGAGCACTATGGGACTTAACATCTATGGTCATCAGTCCCCTAGAACTTAGAACTACTTAAACCTAACTAACCTAAGGACATCACACAACACCCAGCCATCACGAGGCAGAGAAAATCCCTGACCCCGCCGGGAATCGAACCCGGGAACCCGGGCGTGGGAAGCGAGAACGCTTCTGCACGACCACGAGATGCGGGCATTTATAACTGTAAAATCAATTTAGATAACTATGCAGCACACAAGAAAGTCACTTAATCAATACCTAAATAATGGAAGTAATGAAGGTAAACACTGACTATATAGCTGAGGCACTGAGTGCTCAAGAAGGACATAAACAAGGCCGAAGTTTACAGAATGAATTTTCACTCTCCAACAGTGTGTTCACTCATTTGAAACTTTTTGTCAGATTAAAACCATGTGCCAGACTGGGACTCAAACATGGCCTTTTGTGGACAAGTACTCTGCTGACCAAATTACATGAGCATGACTCAGGACCTGCCATTGCAGTTTTACTTCCACCAGAGTGCTCTGCCAACTGAACTGACTGAGTGCATCAAATGTGAAGCTGCAATGGCAGGTTGTGAGTCATGCTCAGACAGACAGCCAGTAGAGCACCTGCCTTCAAAAGCAAAAGTACCAGATTCAAGTCCTGTTCAGGTACACAGTTTCAATCTGCTGGAAACTCTTCAATATTGGAATTGTTAAACATTTTGACAAAATCTTTGCTCAGAACTAACAAACAATTAAACACACTCACACACACACACACACACACACACACACACACACACAGCTCTACATTGTCTGAGCTTCATAAAAGGAAGGAGAGGTTGGAGGGAAGGGAGATAACAGCTGGGAGGGAGCAGCAGCAAAGAAACATGACATTGGAGAGTATGTGGCATACAATTAAGTAGAGGAGCATTTTGGGCAGAGAAGCTAAACCACAGGAAGATGGAGATTATGGAGTGGAAAGTGTGAATTTAAATTAATGAACTGAAGTGGGAGCAGATGTTGAGGCCATAAGGATTGCAAAATCAAAGGGTACTTTGTGGGCACAATTCCCATCTATGTCGTTCAGAGAATTTGGTATGATAGGGGAACCAGACGGCACATTGTGCTCAGCAGGTCCAGGTGATTCAAAAAGAAGGAACTGATTTCAGTTGTTTATTACATACAAAGAAACACATTGTGCGTGTCACTGGACAGAGGAAGGTTCAAAGTTTTGACACAGCTGTTCTATTGTTAATTTGTAGCAACATGATAAATCCACCACAATGGAAATCATTTTGTGTGTTGGAATTTGCACAGAGTCAATTTATTCTTCAAGGGCAACTGGCATTCCACTGTCAATTCAGGAAGAACCCACCTCTGGACAAGCATATTTATGACTGGCATACAAAATTCTTGGAAGTCAGTTGTATATGCAAAGGGAAGAGCATTGGTCTACCACATACATTTGATGAAAACTTTGAATGTATCCAAGATGTGTTCACATGGAGCCCCCAGAAGTCCCCAGGATTGGCAGGCCAGAAACTTCAGCTTCCACAAACAATGGTGTGGTGTGTTCTGAAACTACACCTGCATATGATGCCTTACAAGTTACATTTACCACAGCAATTGCATCCCAGTGACCATAACAGCAGGTACAAATTTTTCACTTCAGTTCTCTTGGATATGGTAGAGGACACTTTTTCTGAATGATTCATCTTTGTGGATGAATTGACATTTTATCTATCAGGTAAAGTAAACTGCCATAATGTAAGAATTCTAGAATCACAAAATCCTGGTGTCACTGATAAACATGAAAGAAACTCACCAAAACTGAATGAGTTTTGTACCATTTCTGTTCACAAAGTTTATGGATCTTTTTCTTCTGCAGATGTAACTGTGACAGGATGTCATACCTCAACATGCTGCAAAATTGGTTGTTTTCTCAACTTCATGAAGATTCCAATCATTTTATTTTTATGCATGATGGCACCCCACCTCCTTTCACCTTGAGGTGCAGCGTTATCTTAACACCACCACCCCACGACATCATATTGGAAGAAGTGAACAACAAGACCTTGTTCATTGTTTTTGGCATCCAAGGCCATCAGACCTCATGACTCGCAGTTTTTTCTGTGGAGTTACAAAATACAGAGTCTTTGTCCCATATGTAGCAGCTACTCTTCAGGAGCTGAGAAATCGAATTGTTGAAGCCGTTGATTAATATGTGTAACTTATGGACTAATGTTTTTATGTTTCTCAAGCAGTACTTGGTGCTCCTGTAGAATGTGAGGTATAGTGTCTGTGTGAACAGAAAACTTTGAACCTTCCCCTATCCAGAGACATGCACAATGTGTTTCTATGTTTCATAGTTTGTAATAAACAAGATAAATCTGACAATGAAAAATCCAGGATGGAATGTATCCAAATACCTCTCGTCTCCCCTGTGTCTAACCTGCAGCACTTCACTGTCTGCCACCCCTACCCTACTATCCCTCCCCCACTCTTCCCCAACCTTCTCCTTACCCCCACCCAGTTACCACTCCCATCATGCACTGGTGCTGCTGCTCGCAGTTGGCTGAGACAACAGTCGTGTGTGTGAATTGTGTTTGCAAGAGAGTGTGTGTGTGCATCTGTCATCTATTTTTGACAAAGGCCTTACTGGCCAAAAGTTTTATTTGTGACACTCTTTTCATTATGCCTATCTATGAGTCAGCATCTCTGTTACAAGATTAATCTGTTCATTCATTTTGAGTCACCCTGTATTTTCTGCCACTGGGTTTCATTCATACATTCATTTACACATTGTGTTCTGTCAATTCCATCATGAAGGAGAGTCTTCAGGAATGAGTCAAGTTATACTTTAGTGCCTGAAGTGGCCACTGTTGGCTGCTTGTGTTCAGCAAACTAACAACAAATTATGATTAGTGCTAAGGTATTCAAACTGATAATCATGGTAAGTATTCCTAGATTATCTACTGATTTGATGAAATTACCTTTTCTGTGACACTTATGAGTCTCAACTTTATCTTTGATAATGATAGAAGCTGAAGAAATGAATTAAAATTTGTGGGACAGCTGGAACTTGAATCCAGGTCTCCTGCTTACTAGGCAGAGGTGCCAACCATTATACCACCATAGGAGTATGGCTGGCACAGCTCCATGGACTACCATAGTCCAGTGCTCTTACTAACACAAACTTCAGTTCATCCCTTCAACCCTTTTCTGTCCCTCTTAAATAGTCGACATTGCAGAGGCTCTCTGGTAATGGACTAAGATCCCAACTTTCTATATAACTGGGTGATCCAGCCTGTACCTCAGGCAATGCTGATGATTTAAGAAGGGGAAAAAGGGCTGAAGGCATGAATTGAAGTTTACTGGTATGCATAATTAGTGTTAACATTAATGAGGACATTATTTTCTAGTCCTATTCATGCCACTACACTTCAAAACTAATTGTTGCTTTATTCTTCTTCTTCTTCTTCTTCTTCTTCTCCTTCTCCTCCTCTCTCTCTCTCTCTCTCTCTCTCTCTCTCTCCTCTCTCTCTCTCTCTCTCTCTGAAAAGCTCAAATATTTTTTTGGCTACTCATTGAATTCCATTTTTTAAGTCACTGGCAGCTTTAATAATGGGTAATTTCCTCCTCTGGTGTCATAGATAGCCATTCTTCTCAAAATGAGATGGTTTATTTGTGACAAATTTCATTAGTGAATATACATATTGTGATGGTGCTGTTAAAATGCCAAATTTCTTAAATTTCTTGAAGAGGTAACTACACAATGACTACAAGTCAGCAGCACTTATTATTCTCACTGATCACTTTTGTGCAGTGAATACTGTGTTTGTAAGTGTTGAATTACCCCAGAAGATTATTCCACAGGCCATTATTGAGTGTGAATATGCAAAATATGTCAGCAGATTGATTCATTTGTTTTCAAGACAAGCAATTTTGTGCAAAGCAAAAGTAGCTTAAATAAATTGTTTGAGAAGTTCAGTAATATGCATCTTCTAGTTGGTGGACACATTTGGGGTCACTGTGGGAATGTCTACATCACTGGAATATCTGTGATTGCTGTGATCAGTTCCCCAGTTGCCTAGGCATTGGAACTTCAGTCAGTGTCAATGGCCTTCCTTCCCAATCAGCATCACCCACCTCTGTGTGGCTTCAACCCAATTGTTGGCACCATTTCACTATGGTTAGACATGAAATTGTATTTGGTCCATATGCTGTAAGAATTTTATGATGAATTTGTGTGCAACTTAGAGTTTTGTGTCCCACGTCCTTCAGCTTTGAAGTATGTTTCAAGTTTCCACGCCACATTACTCCCACACTGTGATGCATCTGTTATCTGCACAACAGTAGAGCTTTGTCTGCAGCAAACATGGGACATGTATTCTCTTAGAATAATGTGCCACTCTTGTTGCATTGTGCAATGGTCTTAGTGTGGGATGACATTTGTAACTTACTTTTTGAAGTCCAGTCATATTTGCATATCAGCAGGTTTTTGAAAAGTCCTCCAATGTCCCAGATAAATCAAATCTGCTCTCAGATACAGTTTTGTGATTGCCATTCATTGGGGTGGACACCTGCTCAGTGGTCATGCCAACATGAAAGACTGTGCAGAAGGTACAGCACAGTTGCCATGTGACACAACTGCTTCACAGGTGGCCTTGCCTTTGGTAGAGCAGGATATGTTCAAATGCAACTGGAATAGGGTGTGCCAGTTGTGTAAATAGGCCAGATCTCACACATGGAATGTGATCCATGTGGCAACAGGTTATCAATGGGTTTTCCCCAGCTAATGTAGAGAAATATAAACTCAAACAACAATTTTTCAGAAATTGTGTGCTGTTCATTCTGCAGATGACCTTCTGAATCAGGTATCAAGTAATGCACCCAAGAGCTTGCTGGTCATTTCATCTGTTCAAACATTGGGTCCATAACCTGTGTGTAATATGAAATTTTCTGAGTGGTAAAAACATAAAGGATCTAATTGTGGCTTAGAAACAACTCTAAAATATTTTTAAGAGCAGTTACCTCTAAGCTGCATGAATTCCATGAAAAAATCCATACTAAAAGTCATTAAAGAAACAAAAACCGGCATGATGTAACGTCCTGCTTCATTCTTTGCTGTAATAAAGTATTAATGTGAAAGCTTTTCTTATTCCAAAATAAACAAATATTTATAGATTGAATGAAATCGCGTGTGAGAATGAGAAATACAGTTCTCACTTTCTCCCTCCCTCCCTCACTACCTCTCTCCTACCTGCCCTCCCTCCCCCCTCCCTCCCCGTTGTATTGTTGATTTATGCATATAATTAAAATTAATGGTGTGTTTTCAAATATTCAGTGAAGATGTCAGTTCCATTTTGCTGCATGATGTCTTGATGATCAATCCAGTTTTCCTCAGGTGCTGTGTGTACTCACTGCCTAGACGCCAATCAGACTCTGAGGTATTTTAGCATTACGTGGCCATTAATAGCAGAGCTCAAATGCTGATGTCCAGCACTGTAATTCCAAAAAATGCACATTTTTCTCATTTTTTTCTAATTCTGATGGATGAGAGTAATAAAATGAGAGCGAGATCCCAAGTCTTGATTAAATTCAAACATCAATTTTTGTTTATTGAGTTTTGCAGCATATTCACTTCTACAGACTTCTAAATACACAGTCCCATAAATTTGATGTCTACACCATGATATGGTCTCATCAATAGCTGATTTTATTTGTTTATTCTGGGTTGGTGCTGCTATTCCTTGTACTTCTCTTCGACACAGAGATGTTCAACACATAATAAACTGGGATGGAAGTTTCAAGGCCTGGGATCAGGCATGCAGTTTATTAAAATCTCATTTTTCAGTGTTTGAAAAGACTTAGAAAGTGTGTTTCATTTCATGGAATAACAATATGGGCTCCAAAAAACAAATAAGCATCAAAGATCCCAGGAGGTGCCAAGAATTAACCTCAGCTATAAACAGCAATTAACTAGCATTTCACCTAAGCAGAAATGTGAATGCACATAATCTTCACATCTGGGGGTCAGACAACCCTCACAAGATGGTACAATTGCAATGAGATGCCCAAAAGTAAATGTTTTCTTTTTTTCATCTATATCCTGGTGGAAAGTTTATGGGCCTTTCTTATCTTGATGCACTAGAACTCTGACTCTTTCCTCAGTTAGAAGAAACAAAACCATAGAACTTAATCTGGCAGAAACATGGTGTGCTTCCTCACTGGTGTAACTCAGTATGTCATTTGTTAAATGACATTGTACCCAAGTGCTGGATTGGCTGCAAGGGTCTGGATGACAGAACTCATTCAAGGTGTCCTCCCAAGTCACCCAGCCTCATGCCATATGATAGTTACCTTTGGGGTTTAATAAAGGATCATGTGTATTTGCCTCCACTACCAGATGAACTACCCAACTTAAGAAATAGGATTGGAGCAGTTGTTGCAACAGTTAGCCCAGGCTCACTGATAAAGGTTTGAGAAGAACTCATCTATCAACTTGATGTGTGCCTTGTGATGAATGGTGCTCACATTCAACACTTACAAGAAAAACTATTTGCCTTGCTCTTTCATTTGATGTATTATTTATAATTGTAAGTTGAATGTAATAAATCCTGAAAACCTTAAGACCACCACATTCATTTTGAAACCCCCATTACCTCACACTCCATTGGAGTACAGGCAAGTGAGTATGCATAACAGTACAACATGCAACAGCTGAAGACTGACAGAAAAGTGTAAACAACATCTTGGTTAAACACCTGAAAGTACACCATTATCCAGTCACATGGCACATGACAGAAAAACAACTTTATTGCCGAAGTTCATTCTGCAGTATGCCCTTTCCTTCTGTGTACAAATGTGACAAGTATGTAATATGGGTCTGTTGTACTGTTACAATAAAAACATTATTTACTAATTTCAATAATGAAAGAATATTTTGTTCATGAACTGAACTTTAGTAACAAACTACATTGTCTAGCTTCTACTGACTACACTCATTGGTACCTTCAAAAATGTTTTGGCACATACTGCTTCATTGGAGCATTTTACTAATTATTGTTTTCGAAATGTATTTAATACTATTTTTATTTTATAACAAATAAATTTTAGTTAACCATAATTTTGACACCAAAAGTCAAATTTGTTAATTTATTTTTCTGTAATTTCTCAAACTAATGCTTCATATGGTACTTAAATATAAGTAACATAAGTTGACAAATTGATGTTACAAACTATAACAAAAACTTTATGTAAATACCAAAATTGACAATATTTTCTTCTGTCATTTCACTGTGACTGTGACTGGACTCAGAATTCTTGGTAGGTAAAACACACCATCAAAAGGTTTTTGGAAACTAATAATTTTTACCACAGGTTTTTGTGTTGCCTTAACAGAAATCTCGCTGTATCTGCTACAGTTCTTAAGGGGAATTAGCAACTTTTTAACTCAACATATTAAAAGATAATCAGCAGGTTTAATTTAAAGTTATCTGTTCACTGCATTGTAATACTTTGTACCAGCCAAAATGCAGCCCCACTGTGAATGCTGTTCTCAAACACAGAATGAGTTGGTTGATGTTTGTAAGCAGCTGGAAATCGCCCTGACTACTAGCAAACAATTGGCAGTTGCTGCAAATCAGTGTGTTTGACGAGCCTCTGAGAGCCATGTACCTGTGACACCTGAACCACAGGTACCTGAAGTACTGTTCTCTCCTGTGGATCCTGTCTCCTCTGCAGAAAGTACAGCATCTGTCAATAGCTCCCCACCTGACTGTGTGTGGCATGATGATGGTAGATCTAGGTGTTCTGTACAGGGTGGATGGGGCCAAGAAGGACTCAGGTTGCTGTACCGGTCCCCCCTAACCAATACGTTTGGGGCACCAACTGTCACTGAAACTGAAACTGAGGCAGTGGGACTCACTTCACCTGTTTTGGAGAAAACTGTTTTGTCTGGTGTCAAGGGGAGGCAAACACAAAATGTAGGGCCTATTGCCGGCCGGAGTGGCCGAGCGGTTCTAGTCGCTACAGTCTGGAGCCGCCCGACCGCTACGGTCGCAGGTTCGAATCCTGCCTCGGGCGTGGATGTGTGTGATGTCCTTAGGTTAGTTAGGTTTAAGTAGTTCTAAGTTCTAGGGGACTGATGACCACAGCAGTTAAGTCCCATAGTGCTCAGAGCCATTTGAACCACTTTTTAGGGTCTATTAATTGTCAGTAGTTCAAACATATGGTGAATGACAGTACCACTTAGGGAAATGGCAGCAAGGGACAGGAAAGGACACCCGGTGCACTCAATGTGTATGCCTTGGCGCCTCATTCAACATGTTGAAGAGGCTATTCAAGCAGCAATTGAGGAAGCAGGGTGCAACCAACTGCAGATTGTGGTGCATGTTGGAACAAATGAAGACTGTTGTCTGGGGTCTGAGGTAATTCTTGAGTCATTCCAGTGGCAGAGAAGATTGAGAAGACCAGCCTTGTGTGTGGAGTTTCAACAAAGCTCACTATTTGCAGCATTGTCCTCAGAACTGATCATGGCCCTTTGGTTCTGAATAGAATGGAAGGACTGAACCAGAGACTTCAGAGCTTCTGTGACAAGCTACGCTGTGACTTCCTGGACTTGCACCATAGGGTTGGCAACTGTAAGCTCCTCCTAAATAGATCAGGTGTGCACTACACATCAGAGGCTGCTACTCAGGCAGCTGATTGTGTGTGGGGTACACACAACAGCTTTTTAGAGTAAATGAGTCCCCATCCTATCCAGATAAGACTGAAAGAAATGCCTCCCAAAGGTGAGGTATTAAAATCCTGCCATAGCATTCGCAACAAAGTGCCAGAGTTTGAAGTACTCATGAAAAGCAGTGAAGCTCACAGACTATTAGCTACATAAAGCTGGTTGAAACCTGAAATTGATAGCTGTGAGATCTTTGTGGAAAACGAGTGTATATCAAAAGGATAGGCAAACTGGAAATGTAGATGGTGTTTTTGCTGCACTAGACCAGAAACTCGATTCTACCAATATAGAAACTGAGGCAGTACGTGAGATAGTTTGGGCCTGACTCAGTGTCAGGGGTGGGCATAAAATGGCAAATGGATCCTCCTATCGCTCACCAGACTCATCTCCTGATGTAACCAAAAGCTTCGGAGAAAACCTCAGTTCACTTGAACATAAGTTCCCCAATCAAAATCTAATCATCAGTGGAGACTTTTGTTAGTGGTGTGCATGATAATACATCCTGTGAACGTTTACTAAATACCTTCTCTGAAAACTACTTAGAACAGATAGTTAGTAACCCTCTCATGATGGAAATATGTTGGATCTAATGGCAACAAATAAGTCTGACATTTTTGAGGATGTCCATATTGAAACTGGTATCAGTGACCAGTCATCTTGAACAGAATGACATTCTCAGTGCCAAGCAGCATAGCTTTTGAAATGTCGATCATGTGAAACCCATCTCACACTTTTCTCAAGTGACATAATGAAAGCTCTGGATCAAGGCACTCTGTTAGATGCAGTATTTCTTGATTTTCATAAATGGTATTTAAACTGGAGAACTTTTCTGAATTTAGAATGCTGGTCAATTTCAAAGTAAGGATTTGGGTTTATGATTCGACCTATTTCCATGTATTCGGTTTTCTCTTGGTGAATCAAAAGTCCCATTTTGCTGGCACTGTGCCTCAGAGACTTGTACATGTCTTTCAGTTCTTCTTCAGTTTCACTCAGCAACACTATATCATCTGCATAAACCAAGAGTTTTACTTCACTGTGTTCAAATCGGAGACCATTATATAGAAGTAAATTAGTCTCCCAAACCACTTTCTCTAATGCAAGGTTGAAGAGGACACATGAAAAAGCATCTCCCTGTTGTAAGCCTGTTTTAATTTGCTTCGGTGGGGGATATGGATCCTCTGAACTTCACTGCTACCTGGGAGTCATCCATGCACAGTTGTATCATCCTAATGATTTTACTGGGTATACTAAATTCTCGTAATGTGTTGTAGAGGCTACTTCCTTGGATGCTGTTGTAGGCTCACTGGAAGTCAATGAAGAGACAGTGGATGTTTTTGTTAAATTCCCAGTATTTCTCAAAGCTCTGTCATATAGTAAACAAATTATCAGTTGTAGAATGGTTTTTTCGAAATCCAGCCTGGTAATCTTGAATAATGTTTTCTGCGTAAGGTTTAAGTTTTTCCAGAATGATCATTGAGAGGATTTTGTATGTTATGTTCAGCAAACTGATGCCTCTCTAATTTCCACATTCCATTCTGTTTCCTTTCTTGTGTATTGGACAAATTATTGCAGTTTTTCAATCTTCCAGTAGTGTTTCAGTTTTCCAGATCATTGTGATAAAGTTATAAATTGCTTTGTGTAGTTTGCTTCTGCCCTCTTTTAACATCTCTGCTGATATCTGGTTCTCACCTGCTGCCTTGTTGTTTTTGAGCTTTTGAATGGTGTGGATCACTTCCTGTTCTGTGATTCTAAATTTGTCATTATTAATGCTGTCACTCTCAGACATTGCATAATTGAAAGTTATGTGTGGATCAGTGCAATTTAACATTTCTGAGAAGTACTCTCTCCATCTTTCTAGGATATCTTCCAGTTGCATTAGCATATTTTGATTTTTATCTATTAGGAATAGGTTTTCACTTTGATAACCTCTCTTACTTTTCTTTGTATACTGAAACAACTTCTTTGAGTTTCCATTCCTGCTTTCCACTTCTATAGATTCTAATACTCCAGTTAGATATTTCCTTTTTTCTGTCTGTAGAACCCTTGCTGTTTCTCTTCTAACTGCCTTGAAGGTCTCTCTGCTGTCCTCACTCTCCTTATTATGCAGCCACAGCATCCTGGCTTCTTTCCTCCTTTCTACTGCTCTCTGACATTTTTCGTTGAACCATTTCTGTTTCTTCATTTTCTTTTTCTTGCCCAATGTTTTTTCTGCTGCATCTATTACTGCAGTCTTTATTTTACCCCAAGCCTTCTCGACACTACTTTCCTCCTCAGCTTCTTGCAATACTGTAAATCGGTTATTTATTTCAGTTGCATAGGCTTCTTTAACAGACAGTGCCTTCAGTCATTCGATGTCTAAATTAGGTTTTGGTATGGCTTTTGGTTGTTGATGCCAAATCATCTTGATTTTCATTTTTCCTACCACTAGGAAATGATCTGAGTCAATTTCAGCTCCTCTGTACATTCTGACAACTCTTATAAATGAAGTGAAACGTTGATCTGTCATAACATGGTGAATCTGATTTACTGTTTTGCCATCTGGAGAACACCATGTACGTTTGTGTATATCTTTGTGAGGGAACATTGTTGAGCAAATTCTCATATTCTTTGGCAGTGCAAAGTCGATCATTTAAATCCATTTTCGTTTGTGCTCAAGTGCTTGCTATGTTTTCCTATTGTGGGGATGAACATATCCTCTTTAACTATTTTTCCATTAAAGTCCCCTAAGATAATTCTCATATCTCTTGTTGGAATACTTTCGACTACTCTCTCTAATTCTTCATAGTAGTCATCTTTCTCATCCTCAGCTGAATCTTCAGTCGGTGCATGGACATTTATGGATGTTATATTGTATCACTGGTGTTTGATTGTTATGTAAGACATTCTTTTGTTAATGGGATGGAATTCCTTAACCTGATTAACAATCCTGTTCTTAACAGCAAAACCAGTACCAAATTTATGATATGTTTCATCTCCCCCATAAAGAATGACACAATTATCCTCCGTGTGTATCCCTTCTCGAAGCCATCTAACTTCCTGTAGAGCTACAATGTCTGACTTGTATGTTTTTAGTTCAGATATCAAAGTCACTGCCACAGCTGGTTTATTAAGACTATGAACATTTCATGTCCCAAATGTTAAGCAGCGTTTCTTGTTTCCATCTCATGAATTCCTGTTCCATAGCCTATGTCCATTTCCTTTGAATCCATTATCTGAGGCAAATCGTTGATGTGAGCCAAAAGGTATAGAATCCCCTGGCCGCATTACGAGCACTGCTCAGGTTAAGCTTGGTGATGGGGCTGCCACCTCACAGCTTCCAGGCTTGCTGAGTAATATTTTGGATTACCCTTTCCTATGCAGATTGCCTTTCCTGGGCTCTAAGCTCTGCCTGCCCCGTAGAGATGCCTTCCGCCTCTTCTACCATAGAAATGCTAGAAAAACATTCTCTTTCAGCATCTGAGCCCTTGACTTCCTCTTCACTGGTTTTGGTCCACCCTAGGTATTTAATTTCCCCAGTACCCACCACATCTGGTGAGCATTCTCCTATCCGCCACCTGGGGAGGCACCCGATGGGGGAACAGCAACCCCTCACACCTATGCTTATTGTCAAAAGTACAGTCATATGGGGTATCAAGTGAAATTTGTGACTGGATTGAGGACTTTTTGGTAGGGAAGACACAGCATGTTATTTCGGATGCAGAGTCATCATCAGATGTAGAAGTAACTTTGGGTGTGCCCCAGGGAATTGTGTTGGGACCCTTAGTATTCATGTTGTATATTAATGACCTTGCAGACAATATTAATAGTAGCATCAGGCTTTTTGCAGATGATGCAGTTGTGTATAATCTACATCTACATCTACATGGTTACTCTGGAATTCACACTTAAGTGCCTGGCAGAGGGTCCATTGAACCATTTTCGTACTACTTCTCTACCATGGTGTGTGGGAAAAAGGAACACCTAAATCTTTCCGTTCGAGCTCTGATTTCTCTTATTTTATTATGATGATCATTCCTCCCTATGTAGGTGGGTGTCAACAAAATATTTTTGCATTCAGAAGAGAAAGTTGGTTATTGAAATTTCGTAAATAGATCTTGCCGCAAAGAAAACCGTCTTTGTTTCAGTGACTGCCACCCCAACTCATGTATCATATCAGTGACACTCTCACCCCTATTGCATGATAGCATGAAACAAGCTGCCCTTCTTTGCACTTTTTCGATGTCCTCTGTCAATCCTACCTGGATTCCAGCAGAGGATGGACAGGTGTAATGTAGGCTGTCTCCTTAGTGGGTTTGTCACATCTTCTAAGTGTTCTGCCAACAAAGCACAGTATTTCTTTTGCCTTCCCCACAATATTATCTATGTGGTCTGTCCAATTTAAGTTGTTTGTAATTACAGTTCCTAGGTATTTAGTCGAATTGACAGCCCTTAGATTTGTGCAATTTATAATATACCCTAAATTTATCGACTTTATTTTAGTGCCCATGTGGATGACCTCTCACTTTTCTTTGTTTAGTGCCAATTGCCACTTTTCACACCATACAGAAATTCTCTCTAGATCATATTGTAATTGGAATTGATCATCTGATGATATTACTAGATGGTAAATTACAGCATCATCTGCAAACAATCTAAGGGGGCTGTTCAGATTATCACCCAGATCCTTTATGTAAATCAGGAACAGCAGAGGGCCTATGACACTACCTTGAGGAATGCCAGATATCACTTCTGTTCTACTCAATGATTTACTGTCTATAACTACAAACTGTGACCTCTCTGAGAGGAAATCATGAATCCAGTCACACAACTGAGATGATACTCCATATGCACGCAATTTGATTAATAGTCGCTTGTGAGGAATTGTATCAAAAGCCTTCTGGAAATCTAGGACTATAGAATTGATATGAGATTCCTTGTCGACAGCACTCATTACTTCATGGGAATAAAGAGCTAGCTGTGTTGCACAAGATTGATATTTTCTGAAGCCGTGTCGGTCATGTATCATTAAATCATTTTGATCTGGTTTATTAAGACTACGAACATTCCATGTCCCAAATGTAAAGCAGTGTTTTTGTTTCCATCTCACAAATTCCTGTTACACGGCCTATGTCCATTTCCTTTGAATCCATTATCCAGGGCAAAGTACTATCTGAGAGAAGATGCATAAATATTCAGTCAGGTCTTGATAATGTTTCGACTTAGTGCAGAGATTGGCAACTTGCTCTAAATGTTCATAAATGTAAAACTGTGCACTTCACAAAATGAAAAATATTAGTATCCTATGATTATAATATCAGTGAGTCACAGTTGGAATCAGCCTACTCATACAGATACCTGGATGTGAAACTTTGTAGGGATATGAAATGGAATGATCACATTGGTTTGTTGATGGGTAAAAGTGGTGGTAGACTTCAGTTTATTGGTAGAATATTGAGGAAGTGCAATCAGTCTACAAAAGAGATTGTTTACAAATCACTCATACAACTGGTTCTAGAATATTGCTGAAGTGTGTGGTACCCATACCAGATAGGACTAATCAGGAATATTGAACATATACAGAGAAGGGCCTTTGTATATGTATAAGGCCTTCTCAAATTAAGGCCTCCATTTGATACCAGTAGATTACTCTTGGCCAGGAATGCCCTCTTTGCCTGTGTTAGTTTACTTTTTATATCCTCCTCACTCAGTCCATCATTGGTAATTTTGTTTCCAATTATTTGACTTTGTTTTCTTCATGATGACCAGTTTTGATATAAGTTTATCACTGTTCCCATTTCTACTACATCTCATTACCTTAGTGCTTTTCCAGTTTATTCTCAATACCTAAACTGTACTCATTAGCCTGTTCATTTCTTCACATTCACTGAGGAGGGCAATGTCATCAGAAATCTTATCATTGATATCCCTTCACCCTAAATTTTAATCCCAGCCTTGAATTTTTCTTTGCTTCTTTGGTGTACAGATTGAACTGTAGGGATGAAAGGCTGCATCCCTGTGATGCACCCTTTTTAATCCAAGCATTTTGTTCTAGGTCTTCCATACTCATTGTTCCTTGGTTCTTTTACATATTGCATATTACCCACCTTTCCCTATAACTCGCTCCTCTTTCTCTTAGAATTTCAAATGTTATCTGCCATTTTATACCATCAAATTCTTTTTCTAGATTGTCAAATCCTATGAATGAGTGTTGATTTTTCTTAACAATAATATCAGAACTGTCTCTCTGATACTGTTATCTTTTCTCAAGCATCTAACAGATCCTCAGTTTCCTTTTCCATTCATTTGTACATTATTCTTTCCAGCAACTTAAATTCATAAACTGTTAAGCTAATTGTGCAATGGTTCTCCCACTTATCTGCCCCTGATGTCTTCACGAAGATGTTTTCCAAAAAGACTGATGTCTGTAAATGCATGTATTTGACACATCAGTTGTAACAATCAGTTGGTTTCCACTTCCTCCAATAATTTCAGAAATTCTGATGGAACATTACCTATCTTTTCTGCCTTATTTGGTCACAAGTCTTCCAGATCTCTTTCAAATTCTTGCTAATACTGGAGCCTCTACATCTTCCTTATTGACTCCCATATTTTCTTGTATGATGTCATCAGACAAGTCCACCCTCATAGAGACCACCAATGTACTCATTCCACCTACTCACTTTTTCCTCAACATTTAACAGAGAAATTCCCATTGCATTCTTAACATTGTCATCTTTGCTTTTAATTTCACCAAAGGTTGTTTTGACTTTTCTATTGCTGAATCAATCCCTCCAGTGACTATTTCTTTTTCAGTTTCTTCATATTTTCCCAGAGCCATTTTGCCTTGGCATCCATGCAATTCCTATTAATTTCATTCCTAAGTGGCATATATTACTGTAGTCCTGTATTTACCTCAATACATTTTTATGTGTTCTTCTTTTGTCTATCAGTTGAAATATTTCTTCTGTTACCATTGTTGCCATTGCCAACTTTAACTATGTTAGCTTGTCCAACTTTTAGAGGTGGGGATTCCTCTTCACCTGAATTGTCTACTGTCACATTCGGTATCACACTATCTACAGCCGTAGAGAACTTCAAATGCATATCATGATGTCATAGAACAGGTTGGTTATGATTAAACAATCATTACTTGAAATAGTGTAGATGGAAGACTGTTGAACATATGGGTACCCAATTTTATAAGATTGATGTTTGTACTGTATGCTGCAGGATTTGTGTTGTTATAGTGTTGATGTCATGACTTGCTGTTGTGCTGGTGTAGGTACAGCAATGCAAATTTGAAACACAAGCATCAGTGTGCACTGCTGTTACAGACAGACAACATCAGTCTGGACAAGATGAGCAGGGATTTACTGATAAAGGTGTTTTATTGAAACAACAGCAATAATGCTGCTGCTCTTTATAGGTACCTACATCTACAGATGCACTAAAGGAATATGGAGAGGTCCTCTTTCCACACCAGGGTTGAAGAACATGATCTGGAAGTTCAAATTAACTGGTGATTTGGAATTGCTGATGGCAGAGGCCATCACTTGCTCCTAAAATTGTTGAAACATTTACTGTTACCATGGCTGAGTCTGCTGGACACAATGCACGATCTTCAAGCAGTGCGTGAGCTGTGTCACGACACCTGAAAAATCCATGAGACACCATTTGAAAATTGATGCGAACAATTGTGAAATGGTATCTGTACAAACTTCCAGGCTATCATGGATGCAGATGCTCATGACATTGAGCAATGTTTGTAACCTAGAGTATAAACATTTAACAGATGTTACACTCTCATGTCAAAATTAAAATGTGTTTCCATTTCTTTTGCATGTCCCTATAAATGTTTCACAAAGTCTCATTGACCTATGATTACTCCCTTTTTGTGAGGGCCCTCGCAAGTAGCGAAAGTTTAATTATAATCACCCTGTACTTCAGCGGCCCATTTCTTTCTTCATTGATTCTCCCAGACAATTCTCTTAAACTTTAGTCTAGTGTTCATCATTCTTAAATTATGATCAGAGTCTATATCTGACATGTCAAATCAGTAAGCACATGTTGTACCAGAACCACTTGACAAAGGCTCTGCACCACCCCTCTCCATCAACTGCTAATAAGTTGGGAGTTGTGGGATGGAGGTCACCTCCACTACTCGCAAACCCCCCCCCCCCCCCCTGAGAATTTGTGTGGAATTCTGTGAACAACCTGTACATGAGAAATGGTGCCAGTCGCTAATGGAGATGCAGTGATTCTCACTTTCACTATACTTTGATTAAAACAACATTGTGAGTCCAGAATGAGATATTCACTCTGCAGCGGAGTGTGCACTGATACGAAACTTCCTGGCAGATTTCAGGAGTGCTAGTTCTGCAAGGTTCGCAGGAGAGCTTCTGTAAAGTTTGGAAGGTAGGAGACGAGATACTGGCAGAAGTAAAGCTGTGAGGACCGGGCATGAGTCGTGCTTCAGTAGCTCAGATGGTAGAGCACTTGCCCGCGAAAGGCAAAGGTCCCGAGTTCGAGTCTCAGTTGGGCACACAGTTTTAATCTGCCAGGAAGTTTCAGCATTGTGAGTATCAGATTGCAATGGCAGGTTGCAGTGTTGCCAGCATGCAGCTAGCCATGCTAGATGAGGCCCAGCATGTATCTACAAATTGGTAATGCAGTGAGCATGTGGCTCTCAAGGAATACCTTCAATTGTCTGGCACATGACCCCTACCTCTTGACTCACTGAAATGCCAATCGCACAATTGCAAAGCTATTTTAATCTGATGGCAGGACCTTACAGACTGCTCTGCCCTATTCAATATTTTTTTTACGTTTTCAGCATTTGATGGTCAGTGTCTGGATATCAGTTCCTTAAAGCAGTGTGATGTGAATATAAAAAAATGGCCTTTCAAGCTTTGAAGATTTTCTACTGCTGTTCAATATAAAACATATGAGCTGTATTGACCCAGGCTAAGTGTGGCCACTACAGTGTAGAGGTTACAGAGTTGTGGGGTTTTGAGGTAGTGGTACTAGCCAGTGGTGGCTAGGAAAACTCAGTCTTGCGCTACAATGATCAAAGCACTGTGATCCCAAGCGAACAGCCTCCCCCACCCCCTCCGTTAGCTGTGGAAGGCTGAGGCAGCATGCTGGATGTGCGATGTCCATGTCTGGCTTAGCTGGCATTATTTACTTCTCTCAGCAGCGTGTGCCCCAGTTAGCACTGTGCAGCTATGACTGAGCAGTGCAAACATCTGCTCAGATTCTCATAGAGGTTCCCCACTACTGGAAGAAAAGCTCACCCCAGTACAGGTGCAACAATCTGCTGCTTTCTGAGATGGGAGTTCAGTTACTGCTGCACGGCCTGGAGACTGGCCCATGTCCATGGGTGCAGACTTAACCCTGTGAGCTAGTCTGAGGGAGATGACTGCCCAGACCTGTTTCGGCTGCTCACTGGCCTGTAACCTGGTGGAGAAATGGCCCTGCTGCCATGGAGAGTGCTGCAACACTGCACAAGAACCAAAGGGTATTGTGGTGGTTAATGGAACATTATTTGTGCCAATACTTTGCTTTGATACCTTCATAGCCCAATGGTGTGGAAACTCCCCTCAAGCTTGTCCATAGATGCACTGCTTTTCTGTGATGTCACCAGGATTCCACAGCTCAGCCCATATGCCTTGTGGTAGGTAAACAGGCTCATTTATGAAATCAGGTACCAGCACCTACACGCCTGCCTGCTCATCTCACATACTGCTGCAATGGAGCTGCTTTTCTCGCAGTAACACCCAAAATTAGTGATGGTGTTACAGTACTTTATTAATGATACACACTTTTTTACAATACTTCATTTCTTTAGCATATTTTACATTGATTATGCAGAACTATTTGCACCTTCTGCTTCAGTATCTGGGTGGTCAGCATGGCAGATTGCTAACTGAAGGAGCCTGGGATTGATTCTCAGATCAGGGACTTTATGGTGCATTATCTTCACATTTGTATCATTATAATTCACATTCCACTATTCAGATCACTGTATGGGCATGTCCCATAAGTCAGTAAATAAAAAAAATTACAAAGAAACTATTTGCATCAATTTTTATATTTCAGCTGCACCATTTCCTGAAGTTAACTACTCCCAGATCTTTTACCGGTGTGTCAGGCATAATGACCTTGTGCTGAGTGCTGAGCTACAGACAAATCTGGTAGTGAATTACATATGTTTTGTAATTAACAGCACTTAGAAATCTTCTAATCTTGAAAGGAGTTTTTTCTATGGAAATTGCATCGTAATGCTGTATAAAGTTGGTGTCTGGGCACTGACCTTCAAATACTATAAGTATATAGAAAACTGGAGAGGTCAGAACAGCCTGTGGGATTCCCTTGTGAGTTATACACAGTACTAAAGGGAGAGCAGCTTATTTCAAAACTTTGAGCTGATTTGTCACAGGTGCAAGAAGAGTTACCAGCTTTGAGTGTTGTAGTCTGCAGTATTAATGTTAGGTTTAGGCCAAAGATTAGGTTACAGTTGTTGTGTACACTTACGGTATGTGCAAAACATAAAAATAGCAGGAAGCAAACCCCATGCCACAGATCTCTGCAGCTTGCTCTTCACATGATAATATTGCTAAAAAAGAATCACTAGTAGCAATACACGAGTACAATAAGAATCATTTATTAAAAGAATATACATCACAACATTTGTACTCAACTTTTGCTTTGCAAGCAGATGTGCAACTGATGAGCTTAATTTAACCTATCACAGTACATGATTTCTGTCTAATTGAAGTTCAGTCTCACACAGGTAAGCACTTTGATTATACTTAAATTATTTTTGACACTCATCATAAACTATCTGACAGCTAGACTGGTCAGCACTGCACATAACGTGTAGGCGACTGTAAAGAACGTAGATGTTGACTGCTGGGTGATAACTGTCTGAGAACTGATGGATAACTGGAACTTGCCAAGTGCCTGTGTACTTCACAAAAATAGTGTGCTCAGTGTACAAATGTCATCCAGCTCTCTCTGTTGTGGCAGATGTGACTGTTGGTGGATCAATGGCCTACTTTAACATCTTGTAGTGGAATCACAAAGTAGTTCCTTATACATGCACCATCTAGAGCAGGCTGTTCCAACCGAGCTCCAGGGAGTCGGAGCACTCCGGAGTGCTCACTGCAGCAGCTAGGAGCCCGCGTGGAGGGGGAAAGCGAACTCACTGCCCCCTGGCCGCATGCAGCCACAACTGATGCAATAATCCATGTTCAATGACAGCTATGACTAGCCGCGGGAGCCCTGTACCTCTATTGGAGGATACCTTTCTATTCATTGAGAGGGATGGTCGTCCGCAGTGTCTTGTATGTCTTAAAGTATTTAATTCTGTGAAGAGATACAATATACAACAACATTATACACGTCTTCACACAGCGCACTACGATTTGGTAGAAGGCGTTGCACACAGAGAACTGGTAGCCAGGCTTAAGAACGACATACCAGGAGACACAAGTTTAAAAACGGTTTTGTAATACGGAGGGTATCAAAACATGCAACATAATTCATGTTCTGTAATGCGTTTATAATTTTCAGGTGAATGAGAGCGGAGAAAACACTACTGAATCTACCACTCTTGGATGTGGTACCACTCGATTACACCACAACAGGATGTGAAATTCTTGAAGCTGTTTGTGAATCAGTGGACAATATGAATTTGCCGTGGGATGAGCTCCATTCTGTAGTGACAGACGGTGCACCACAAATGATCGGGCATCACCAAGGGTTTGCTTCTCGTTTGAAAAATAAACTCAGGGAGGAATTCGGGAAAGACATTTTGACTCTTGAAAGAGAGGTACTACAACATGTTGGATTTGTCACGATGGTATCGTTCATTACAGCAAAAAACATTTCCCAAGCTTCACAACACTGCCGCTCAGATCATGTGCATGTTTGGATCTACGTATTGTTTTGAGCAGCTTTTCCCAGCAATGAAAAGAGTAAAAAGTAAGGAACGATCGTTTCTTCAGGATGCAACAATGAAGGCCATCCTCCGCATTAACACTGCAAACACTTTGACGGCTGATATTTCTGATCTTGTAATGAAAAGAAAAGTCAAGCTACAGAGGCCCAATAAATTTAGTATACAATTTCTTGTAAAACAGTTATTTCTTATTTATTTCCTGCACATCATATTTCCTGGTGTAGCATGTCACCACGTCTTAGCAGCTAAGAGTATGAGGTTGTCGATCTTGTAAGACGCAGCTGGCACATCAAAACGCTTGCCTTGCCACCTGCCTCAGCCAGCCGTGCCACTTGCAGGTGTGCCGGCCCACTTGAATGGTCACAGCGAGCGACACTGCTCCCTGGAGCAAGGAGCGCTCCACGGCTCACAACGGAGCCGACGAGCTGGAACAGCCTGATCTAGAGGCTGAAAATACTAACTGTGGTGCTGTCTGAATATAATGCTATGTATTACATCTGTTGGAGATACAGCAACAGTTGAGCCTTCCAAATTTGTGGATGTACCCAGAAGATATTGCAAGTCTGATTGCTTTAGTCTAGCAATCTGTAATAGCTTCAGTGCTTTGGAGACTGAGAATAAAATATTAAGACATCTTCAGAAGCTCCAAAGAAGTCTGACAGTACAGGGCATAAGGTACAAGATAAATGTAGGAAGAAAAGTTTTAAGAAGACAAAACAGGTGTCAGAAGTCACAGGATGGGGATGTCAGAACTGGTTCAGAATTCTCTAAGACACGTTTACTGTGTAACTAGTACTTCTCAGCCAAGTGCAGGGCTTAGTAATGTCAACTGTGACTTTAGTTCTACAGGGAAGGCTCTCAGAAAAGAAGGTCACGTAATAGTAGTAGTAGCACATGCAGGTTACATTTTGGATCATAACCTTAATTATATAATTGAGGATGACATCAGGTGCACTGATGAGAATGCTCTTCACTCTAGTGTGAAGATCAGCTCAGGCTTTGAGTGATATCATGAGCCTTGGATGAAGCATTCCATGACAGATGTTAATGTGAGGCTTGCCAAATCACTCATAGGAGAGGAACATTCAGACAAACGTGTGACTGATGCATGATTCCTCCCTCAGTTCCATCATACATGGCATAGCTTGCATCTCAATGCTTCTGACAAGAGGTTACTTTCATGGCTAATTAAAAAATGAAAAGGTAAATGGAATAGCAGACTTGTTGTGCAAGTAAGAACATCAAATGCAAATTGTTATAACTGAACAGATCCATCCTCATGAATACTAACGTAGAACCAATAAAAAAAATACTAGAGTCTATAATATTCGAAAATTTGAGTTAAGCCCCCAGACCCTTCAGGTTAAAGAATATTGTGGTGAGCAGATTTTTGAGTTATGCTTGACAATAGTGGATCAGAAAACACACAAGCTTGTAATAGTGACAGTTTACAGACCACCAACGGGAAATACCTTAAGCTTCATACAGCAGCTAGAGAAAGTTTTAATAAGTGTATGCACACTTAACTAGAAAATCATAGTTTGTGAAAACTTTAACATTAATTTTCTATCAGATATTACTGACCGAGGACACCTAGAGTTGTTGATGTCCAGCTTTGGATTATTTTCCACAGTACAATTCTGTACTAGATTAAAGGATGTAGTGCAACAGGTACTGAAAATTTGTTGTTAGAATCAACAACCTTCAGTGATTTAGCTTTAAAACTATCAGTCAGTGGTCTGTCTGACCATGACAGTCAAATATTATCATTTTGATTCACTGACTGGTTAAGTACAGGTCAGAGAAGAAAAGTATTGGTTTACAGAACTGTAAACAATGAGTAAGTCACAGTGCTTTTAGAGAAACTGCAGGGAGAACGGAAGAGAGAAATTTGTAAAGCAGGCAGTGTAGATGGAAAAATTAGCTCTGTCTTAGACATACTTACATAGACCTGGAGTTTTGTTTCCCACTAAAATAAATGAGGGCAAAGTTAAACACAAGTAAGGATAAGGAGTGGATAACTCCTGGGATTAAGATATTGCATGCTATGAAGAGGGAACTCTAGTAAATAAGAGAATGAGCAGTAGTCAAGGCTTGAAACTTCCTTACCATCAGTATTGTAGAATCATCCACTCTATCATTAAAACAGAAAAACTCTTTTTACTGTGCTCAAAAAATAACACACACCAAGAATATCAAAAATTGTTAAAACAGGACCGAATAAAACTGGTCACCCAAATGAAACTAAGACCACAGGAAATAGCTCTCTCATAAATGGTGACACATTCAAATTATTGGCCACCAAATTCAATGATTTCCTTCTCACAGTGGCTGCAAGCACTGCACCTAATAATAAAAAACAAGTTATGAATGCATTAGATTTACTGATGCAGACCCTGTTCACTCCCCCTAACTGGCATGTATTTTTGCAACTAAAATCCTAAGGAGATTACAGGATTTATTTTCTCTCTAAAATATCAGTCAGTGACTCTGGGCATGTTCCTGGGTAGACTTAAATATGCTTTAGAAACACGTACCTACAAAACTGGAGATAAGCAAACCACTTCTAATTACAGACCTATATCACTCTTTCCAGTCTTTCCAAAAGCGGACATTGTCAGAATACTGACTCATTAAACTATGTACAGCTTGTTAAGTTTTCCCAAGGTTTTAGAGAAACTAATCCAGTCCAAGATTGTTAAGCACCTCCAAGAGCATAATATCATGAGTAAAAGTCAATTTAGTTTTCAGAAGGCATTGTCAACAGCAGGTGCAATTTACTGTCAATATTTTGGAATCCGTTAACAAAAAGACCTAGATGGTTGGAATATTTTGTGATGTAACAAAAGCATTTGTCTGTGCCAGTCAGTGGTGACCGAAAAAACACATCAATGTTTTTCCTTCACCCCTCTTCCTTCCCCTTCAACCTCTCTGCCTGAGGGAGGAGCCACTGGTTCCAAAAGCTTGCCTAATCATAACCTGCTTTTATGTGTGTGTTCTGCCACTGCTTGGTCAGTTGATTTTTTTATCTATCCAATTACATTATTTTGTCAAAACGTGATTGTTTTCAAGTAAATACTAAGCAGCTAATGGCAGATAAACATGTGGCAGCTGCTTTTTGTCAATGTAGCAACTTTATTAGTATTTTACTTGATTAAATGTAGGTGGCAGAAATGTGGATAGTATGAAGCAGTATAGCAATAGTTTGTTGTTAGCACAGTACACGGATTAATTTTCTATGATGTTGATCTTACATTAATGTATGCTTTGATTCATTCCACATCTCTGAAGATTCTCCTTCTCAGTGGGATCTACAGAACTTGATAGATGAATGAATGAAAGATAAAACAAGTGTAACAGTTAGCGACCAGAAATGACACATATCCTGCCCTCCCTCACCACGTCTGGTGGTTGCTGCCATCTGCTGTCATGTGCCAGCCTCCCTCCTCTACCACCTCCCCCTTGTACCCCCCCTCCTGTCCCCCCTGTCTCCACCATCCCCAGCACAGCAGATAGTCAGCTACAGTGGTATAACAATGTCAGCTGTCCTGACAGTCCCACAAGTGATGTGTCACTCATCAGGCTGCCAAGTGCACACTGCACCCCCTCAGGGACAGAAAGCCACCATAAATTCTGACTTAGTAACCTGTTTTATTAGCCTCTGCCTCATAATTCTCATGGGTTATCTGCTTTTATCTCCTTCTTGTAGTTATTGATGGTGGAAAACATTATTAAATAATGTACACAATACAGTGCATTTTAATTTTTGTTTCTCTTCTCATTTGTTATCACACAATTTAATAAGATGACAGGCTATTGTGCAGGTCAGGAAGCTATACAAACTTGTAGACCATTTGATAAGTTCACAAGTGGCAGTAATTAGCAGAGTAACTGCACATTTTGTAAACACACTACTGAATTCACAGACTGATACATATTAATGATATCTAAAGTAAATGAGGATTGTTTGTAAATGTATATACAGCAAACTGATGTTGATTTGCTACCCAGATGCTAACAAGACACAGTATTTTATGAAAGAGATCCACAAAGATAACATAAGTAATTACTCAATGTCAACACAACAACTGCCAAGTATGGACTCAGGATGCAGTTTGTGGAGGGGTTTCTAAGACACGCACATAGATGTTTTGTGAATCTGGTAATTACATTATAGTTCATAATGATGTGACTGCCATATTTAGGACTGGTGTCAACCTACTGAGTGCATTATCACATTCAGGAAAATTAGGGTGACAAAATTGTAGAGTCAAACTTAATAATTAAAGAAGCTGAAGGGTTTAAATGAGAAAGTTATTTTAGGCTGTGGCAAAAGTATAATGAGATATTTTCTTATTTAACAAGCTTTTGAAAAAACATGTAGTGGAAATGTTGAGTCACAGACAGTCACCACAAAAATACCACTAAATAAGTAAACTTTTGGCTAAAAAGCCACCTTCTGAAATACACAAAACCCACACACACACAAAACTGCCATCTCTGGCCTCAGCAGTTACAGACAGTGGTCATGTGTGTGAGAGTTGCATTTGCGTGAATATATGTGTGTGTGTGTGTGTGTGTGTGTGTGTGTGTGTGTGTGTGTGTGTGTGTGTGTGTGTGTCTTTGTTCTGCCTCTGGATCACGGGGTCCGAGGTTCGATTCCCAGCTGGGTTGGCGAGTTTCTCTGCCTGGGGACTGGGTGTTTGTGCTGTTCTCATCAGTTCATCATCATTCGTGAAAGTGGCTAGACTGGACTGTGCAAAGATTGGCACTTTGTACGGGCGCTGATGACCGCGCAGTTGATATTGTCATTATTCCATCCTGCGTTTTCCATTGTTTGATTAAGCTTTTGGAAAAGTTAGACCAATTACTGTAAAGAGAAAAATTGGGCGTATCTACCTAGCTGTGTCAGTCCCCTCAGATTTACTGATTACTTGATGGCTTTTTTCCACCCAAATGGCACTGGAACAGTTCCAGCTATGGTTCAGGTACTGATTTATTTTGGTAAATTATTATGTACATAATACAGTTCATGGGATCTTAACATACACATTATGTACATAAGCAGAATTATTTGAAATACAAGAAAAAATATTTATGGGAGTATAATGGTAGCAGATGCACCAAATGCACTTTGCCGTATTTCAAAATGTGAGTCATTTTCATTCCACTGTCCAGTGAAATACTGCTGCTGCGTCTAGAAGTACAGAAGCTTCAAGGTCAGTCTGAAATGGTAGGGTGCTTAAGTAAATTTAGGGTTCAGTGATATGGATAGGATGTCTACCACAGTTTGTCTACATCTGTTCTGTCAGTTGTATTGTGGCCATCTTACTATCTAATTTACATCCATTTAATTCAGTGTAAAGTGACTGACAGGAGAACACAGAAGGGGGAGATGCTGTCAGTTGGCCTTTAAAAGTGAGTGCAGTATGTTTCCATTACCGACAGCTGCGCATTTCCGTACTGACAAGGAATGCCTTTGCCCTTGAACCCTCAGAACTGCGTAAAAGCATGCTTTCATTAATACTTGATCACAAAAACAACAGTGGCCTGTGTCATTTCCATGCAAAACTTCACACTTTATGTCTACTTGCACCAACAGGTGAAAGCTTACTGTAGCTGCACAAACAACAAGTGCTCGAGTTGCTTGAATGGTGTAGCTGCAGTCCGAATGTTGCTCTTGGGATGTTTGCATGCTGGTTACTGTGTGAACTGTGTGCAGTGATATCATGAAGAGAATTAATCTTAGAAACATTATCGAAATATTAGGTACAAAATCACGACATGCTGAATATGGAAATTAAATTGGAGCCGAGAATAGAGAGTTTGCAGATATATTATGTAACATAATAATTTAGAAATATGATGGGAATGGCACAGAAATATGTGATGTTATTGTGGATAGAAATATTTAATTTGAAGGACAGGATGAACTTGAATCTGAAAGTGGCTGTCCAAGCAATATGCTATGATCATCTCCAGAGCAACAAGAACAGTCCAGTGAAAGCGAGTATGAACTATCTCCAAACAGTTAAGGCCCAATATACTAGGAGATATTGATAATGTCTCCAGAGCAACAGGAACAGTGTAGTCAAAGTGAGCATGAACTATTTGCACCCAAACACTCAAAGCCCAGTGTACTAGGAGATATTGATGGTAGCATACTAGAGAAGATTTATGAAGACTATAACTATCATGGCTTCAGTTCCTATAGGAAACTAATGAGGTGCTATAAGCACAGTAAAAGTAAATCAAATTGCAAATTAATTCTAAAGTATGTGTCAAACAAAAGGTGAGCAGGAGCTCATTTCAAGGGAAACATACTGTCACAACTACAAACTATAAAACAGCATGCAAAATCACAATTTGATAATGCAAGATCATGTGGATCTACAGTTCACTATTGGCATCTGCAAATGTGGGCACTAGAAGTGTCAGAAATGGTTGTCTTGGACAATTTCAAAAGCTTTGATTTCTTTTATCGGAAGTCTTAAGGCTGAATACTATATTTCATCCAGGCATACTACTACATTTGTCACGTATAATGACAGAGAAGATGATAATAGATGATACTTATATATATCAGAATGCACAAAAGTTCGTGGAAGAAGTGAACATTTTTATGACAGAACAGAGTGTGGAGAAAGGAAGTGTTTGTAACAGTGCTCAGAGTCAATTCCAATGTGAAATGTCTTCATCAACAACACTGTCTCACAGTGTGTTACAGTCTGTACCTGTCCCCACAGATACACACCTGATGTGGCTTTATCAGTGACAGACAGACCAGCAAACAAGTTTTACATCTGTTTTCAAGAGCTGCAAGGCATGTTCAGCTCCATTATATCACAGATACTTGAAATAGCCTGCCTACGAAACATTGATGTAGAGGCAAGCAAAAGTGGAGGAACGACTAAAGATATGTTTCTAACTTCAGTTCTTGGTGAACATGTAACAAATGAAAAAGCCTGTTGTTGTGTGATTCCTGGTTAGGTCACATAGATTGTACCCTTCTGGGTGCAAGTTTTCCAAAAAAATATTTTATGCTGGAGATATTGCCACCAAAAACAACAGAATATCGCCACTCTCTTGATGTTTACTTCTTATGGTAACATAAGCTCTATATCAAAAGGACTGCTGATTTTGTAAAGCTACAATGTGCCTAATCACAAATGAAGATACATAATCATTATTTCATCATAAAACTTCAGTCTGTGATTTACAATCAATTTTCTGCACCAAAGTATATGCCTGTATACGTATTAAAATGCAGGTTACAGGATTGACATACCCTCATCATCATTTGAAAATGAAATTGGTATAGCTTTTGATATTGGACTGCTTGAATGCAAAAGTAAATTTGAATGTAAAAACATGGTTTTAGTGAGGAGTGCACATTGCCCTTGTCAATTTTGTTTTAACCGCTTCATCAAAATGCTTCATCTGCACTATGAGGACTAATAAAGCACTCTCAGAGTGTAGGATATGGGTGTTCTGCTGCTGTTTTAATTACTTTATGCAGAGGGTTTTTGGCACTGTTGATTGAAAATGTAATGATACACTGATATCATTGAATTACATGTAGCTTCCCTCCTGTGGTACTGACATCTTGTTACTTTGTTTCTTTCTATTATAATGTCACTTGTGAGAGAATGCAATGTCTTGCATGGAAATGACACAGACCACTGGTTTTTTTAATGGCTGAGTTTTATTCTAAGCATGGTTTTATGTGGCTCTGAGTGTTTGGGGTCAAAGGTGACCCTTGTGAGAATATTCATATGTCCTTCGTTAACATGCTGTATTGAGTTCACTTTTCAGGATTGTAGTAGTCTTATTAATTTTCTAAGCAATTTTAGAGTCAGCTTCTCATAAGCTGTAGGAGAAACTTACCACACAGACAGAAAGAGCACATTGCAACAGTAATGTTGTTGACTGCAGTTGTCATCCTTAGCTGACCTGTATTTGACTGGTGATGTGGCAGAGCACTATGATGACTATATGTGAGACAGAAGGTTTAACTGAACTCTTACTCTAGTTGGTTGTTGCAATGGTGGCTGTCCTGTACACAACCAGCTGTCAGTCACTTTGTTATTCTGTTGTTATAGTCATTTATGTGTTGGAACAAATGAAATATTTTAAAATCCTTTCTAAGGAATCATCCTATAGTCTGGTGACATCATCCTTAATTTCAGCAGTCATCCTCAATTGTACGATGAAGGTTATGGTAACCTGTGTGGCCTACTGTTGTTGTATGATCTTCTTTTCCTAGATCTTTCCCTATACAACCTAAGTCACAAGTGATAACACTAAGCAATGTGCTTAGAAATAATAGTTACCTGGTAAATGTGTCTCAAAGAATTCTGAACTAGTTCTGAAATTCCCCTTCCATGACTACTACCCAGTAAAAGACCTGTTTGTTCTTTTTAAAACTCTACTTTTTTGTAAGCACAATACACAGGTAATGGAACCAGCATGTGGTAAGAAGGTGGCACTACCTTCCCCTCACTGATTTTCACCCCTGGGTAGTCCTTCTGTGGCACAAGGCGGGGACGGGTGGTGGCCTATGGACCCGTAACTCAGAGGGCACATCACAAAAACGTAAAATTGTAAATTTTCTTTGTTTTAATATTGTAGTGTGAGCCCTCACACAATCATAAAATATATACATGATTTGCATGGGTGTATTCTGCTTTGTTTCTTGTAAATTAAGTCATCATTCACCTCTCAAAGCATGCTTTTCCTCACATCAAACTTGTAGTTTCACGTCAGTTGGCAAAAAGACTTTTAAAAGAATACTTACTTACTCCTTGAAGCTACAGCTCATATAGGGCCTCAGCATCTCTGACAATTGCACCTTAGTCTTGACAATCCTCTGCTCATTTCCTCTACCTTCTCACTCCCATCTTTCTCAAGTCATTCTCCACATCATCTTGCCATTGTTTTCATAGTCACCCTTTCCACCTTCTGCCACCTGGACTTCCCCTGTAGACCTTCCTGACAGATCTTTCCTCCAAAATATGCTCTACATGGACCAACAAGCTTAATCTGTTGCTCTTTATTTCTAAAACAAGGTCAGCATAACAGTATAGTTCCTCCTTTTTCTTGTTTTTACTTATTCTCCATTTCACTGCTCCAAAAATCTTTTTTAATATTTTCCTCTCCCATCTTCTCAGGAACTCCTCTTCTGCTACAGTCATTGTCCACATTTCTAAGCCATACTTTACCACTCGCCATACAACTGTTCGATAGACAGTCACTTTCAACTTGCTGCTCAGGCTACATGACTGAATTGAGACAGAGTAAGCTGTATTTCCTGTGAAAATCCTTGCTTTTATTTTTCACTTATGCCATTATCATTGAGTACCAGAACTTCTCATATCTCTTATAGTTTTCTCTACTGCTCCCAATGTATTTTAATTTAACAGAAGTTCTATCCAAAGAGATGCAGTGTTTTGGTGCCATTTATTTGAATCCCCAACTCTTCTACCTCCTTTTTTAGTGTGACAAATCCTTCTTCCAGCTCCTTCAATCCTCTAAACACCAAAACACATCATCAGCATGTGTTAGTTTTTAGTTCACATTGATAAACAGAGGTCATCTGGGTTCTTGATTTCATCACTCCAACACTATGTAGCAAAATAGTGTGGATAGCACATCCTCCTGCTGTAGCCCTTGGTTAACTTCAAATTCTTTAGTGAGATTTTCTTCTACTTTCACTTGGCTTTTCATGCTGGTGAGGGTCATTTGCATCACACTGATTAAGTTATATGAAAATTCCATATCTATCAGGGTCTGATACATATTTTTCATTTTAAAGCTACCATAACGCATTTGTAAATTTCGTAGAGCTGGTGTACGTCCACATTATGTTCCTAGCACTTTTCCATTATTTGCCTTATAGTGAAGCTATTTGCCCTGTTAAAAATCACAGTGGTAGTCTCCAAGTACCTCATCTGCGAAAGGGGTGGGTCTCTCAGTAATGACTTTGACTAAGACTTTGTACACAACACCAAGCAAAGTGATGCCGCACTAATTTTCACAGTTTGCTTTGACCTTCTTACAAACTCAACAAATAATGGACATATACCTCTGGTCTCGCATCACTTCTTTTTTTTCATGTTTCAATGAACAGCTAGTGAACAAGACATGTCAGATGTTCAACCCCCACCCTTGATCATCTCTGCTGAAATGTTGTCTTTCCCTGGAGCCTTATTATTCTTCAGGCCTTTGATTGCCAAACTAATTTCCTCTACTGTTGGCATGTGTACAGTATTTTGTCCTGGCTAACATTGTGCCATCCATGGCTTATCACTCTCTATTTCAGTTTTTTCCAATATTACTATCTCAGTAATAACGTAAAGGAGTTCATTGAAATATTCATCCCATAAGTCCATAATCTGAGTTCCTTCTCCTCATACAAAGCTTCCCTCTTCATCTCTGCTGAATACAGTACTCTTTTGTAGAGTTTCCTTACTTTGTGGTTGTTATGTTCTTCTTCTAGGTCTGTAATCTATTTCTTCTCTGATTTGTAGAATTTCCTTGTTTCCTGGTTGTTATAGTCTTCTTCTAGCTCCCTAATCTGTTCCTTCTCTGATTCCCATTTCTTTCTTCTACAGATTCTGTCTACCTGTTTCCTTTTGTACATGAAGTCTCCAGTATTAGAGCATGTTGCCCCATTCACCATTTCCTTTCTTGCCTGATTTATCCCTGTTACTGATTCTTTACCATATTCATCAAACCATCTTGCCCTTTCCACCCTCTCTCCTGCATCCAAAACTACTTCTGGTGTTTCTTGTAGAACATCTTTCATTGCAGTCAACTTTCCTACAATACCTTCCAATGTCCAGTTTTGTTTAGCCTCAATCTTCCACAATGCTGCTTCATACTTTTTTGATATTCCCTTCTCTTTTAATTTTGAAATGTTGTACCTCTTTGAAGATTTTCTATTCACTTTGGATCTAAAGACCACAATGTGTTGTCTGTATTTTGCTCTAACCATATAATGCCTCTGACATTCCTGGACATACTGTCAATGCCAGTGATGATGTGACTTGCACAGTTGGCCAGAAGTATGACTATCTTTTGAGAGGTATATCTGCCTAGCTATATGCTTCAGAACTTCAAGGAACAATTTGGTTGTTATATATTCAGATTTGTTGGCCACTCCAATACTTCAAGTTGGTGCACCATCCAGAAATTTGTCCTTCATATGGCATCACAAAAAAATGAATGCTGGTGGTGTGACCATCCCCTCACTCTTGTGATGCCACCATTCCTACTTGCTTCTTGCCACATTGTGCAATAACTTTAGGAGGTTGCATTATGGTAGGAATGCCACACCTATTCAAGCTCATTATCCTGTCCAGAGTGAACTTAAATCTGTCTAATACAGTCAAAAGATTAACATTTACTTGATTAAACGCTGCATCCCTTGCTAAGATCATATTCTTAGGTCTAAAAAGTTATAGCTTCTGCTGCTTCTGTAAAAATCCATACTTCCAGCACTTTCCTGACATATGCCTTACATCCTAGCTCCTCAAGAAGCTTCTTTTCTGTAGCATATATGAATGCTAGTTCGTGTTATTAGTAATATGAGAGTCCATAATGAAAATTTAAGGCTTTCATGAAGTATTGAGCTAGTAATTCCTCTAGAGGGTCTGTAAAAACCTCACAAACTTTGCATTTGGATTTTGCCCAGCAATAGCTGTTGTGCCAAATGACCCTTGCTGTGGCTGGGTGGCGCTCATGGAGAGAGCCCCTGGTTGGTGTGGGTGGTATCAGGGTGGATGCTTGGCACACGAAGCAGCAAAAATCTGGCTGTTCTCAAATGGCTGTCTCTTCAAAAGGCAAAAGATCATTGAATGCTGCTTTGTATGACCCAGAAACCTTCCCTTCCCTGGCTGCGTCAAGGAAGGAGAGCCAGGCTTGCCATCTTGGGATGAAACCCTTCCCCATTACCTCATCTGCACTAGGATGGATGGGGACACATTCACCACCATAAAGCCATTGTTTTTCATGGAAAATGTCAAGGACAGGTTTAGTGAAGTGGAGTCTCTTAGTAGGATGTGAGTGTCAATTGTGCTGACTGCCACTCTCCTCACTTGCTGAACTGCCCGGCTAGCAAGAAAGAAAAGGAGATCCAAGAATAAAAGCCCCTAGATCACCTGTCTTATGCTGAGGTCTGCCAAAAGTATGAGAGATTCCATGCAGTG
The DNA here is from genome assembly GCF_023898315.1 of Schistocerca nitens. NCBI lineage: Eukaryota > Metazoa > Arthropoda > Insecta > Orthoptera > Acrididae > Schistocerca > Schistocerca nitens. Next base: position 79,518,010 of record NC_064623.1, on the reverse strand, counting down.
TCACTATCTTCAACTTTTGCCTCTGTTACTTCATTTACTCCTCCTCCCTCTTCCTTACCCCAGGCCTGTCCCCCTCTCTCCTCCCCCTCCCTCTCCCCTGCAGTTCCCTGTCCAGGAGCCACTCCCCCTCCCTGGCTGAAGAAGTGCCACCTTCTTCAGCACTTCCTAGTGATTGGGCTCCCTCCTGGGACCCCTCTCCCCGACGTCTCTCAGGCTGGAAGACTCCTACCATCACTCAGCCACAAGACACATCATCTGTGCACCCCAAGGTCACCCACTATCTTTCGGTTCCAGATCTTGCAGATGCCTGTACTCCCTCTGTGCTTTGCCCTCCTCCACTTCTGAAATAGAAGAAGAAACATAAATCCCAAGACAAGGCAATCCCAGTGCCTCCAGAGGTGCCATCTCCTCCCTCACAACCTGAGTCTGACTTTTTTTTTTATGGATGTCACCCTATCCTTGTCGGTGACAACTCTTGACCAAGTGACATGACCTCCTCTTGACTTTCTTGGCTTCTTTATGTCTAACTTGGACCCTCACCAAATGATGATCCAATGGAACTGCAATGGTTACTATCATCACCTACCAGAAATGCAACATCTTGTCTCCTCCTATTCTGCATTTTGTCTTGTTCTTCAGGAAACACATTTCCGTGATGATCACTCTCCAACATTTGCGGTTATCAGGCATTCTGTGAGAACCATGCTGGCCCTGGGGAAGCGTGTGGTGGGCTCTGCACTTTGGTTCACTCCAATGTCATTAGTGACTGGATCCCACTATGTACCAACTTGGAAGCAATAGTGGGCTGAGTGCAAATGACTCCAGCAATCACCATTTGCAATATCTACCTCTCTTCAGGTAGGCCACTCCCTTATGCTGAACTGTCTACCCTCATCCAGCATCTCCCATCCCCACACCCCTGCGGGTCCGGGTGTTAGAGTAGGTCCAAGGTATTCCTGCATGTTGTAAGAGGCAACTAAAAGGAGTGTCACACCTTTCGGCCTTTATGTGATTGTCCCCTGTAGGGTTTGACCTCCATTTTTCAAAATTTTCCTGAAGAGCAAGCCAATTTGGGAAAGGCACCTTACATGGTGCATCATGTCCATTGTGCATTGAGATCCTTAGCCAACTTTCTCGTTGTGGAATTGCAGTCCCAATCATCCTCCACCTCCTGAGTGAGGACACCTGCCTGGGTGCATTTTCCTCCACCCACTATGCTGTGTCATTTTCTGCACTGACGAGGACCACGGAATTCCTTACACCTCATATCCAGCACGGTAGCCAGACCATTGTGGTGGGGCTGCCATATACCCTGTTGGTTGTAGCTGCCTGACTACACAGGGATCGCTCTGCTGATGCCTGCACTCTTAACTCCCCAAGTTTGCCAAGGAGTAGATGCCTGTCACCCTGGGGCATCGGGACTCCCAGAAATGGTCATCCTGCCAGGTGGCCTTTGTTGTGGCTTGGTGGTGCCCGTGGGGAGGGTGCATGGTCGGAGTGGGTGGCATCAGGGTATACGATGCGTGATGAAGTGTACCACATCATCACTTGTGATCAAATGCCAGCAGTCTCTAAGCATTCCAAGTCTCAGTACAATACAAGCAAGTATTCCCCTCCCTGGCCACACCATGAGAAGAATGCTAGGCTAAGGACGGCAGCGAACCTTATTCGCTCCAGTACCTCATATGAATGAAAGCTGATGGGGTCTCCTTTGTCTCGATGCAGCCACAGATTTTTGTAGAGCATTTAGAGGACAAGTTTTGTGAGGTGGAGGGCTTGTCCAAAATGTGGTCAGGGTCAGTCTTGATAAAAATGGCATCCTCTGCCCAGTCATGGGCATTACTCATTTGCAACAAGCTGGGGGATGTTTTTGTTACGACCGCACCTCATAAGAGCTTAAATATGGCCCAGGATACTATATTCCACAGGGACCTCCTTTTGCAGTCTGACGACGAGCTGCACACCAACTTAGAGCGATGAGGAGTTCATTTCATCCAGCGCATCCATCGGGGTCCAAGGGATAATCAGGGTGCCAACGGTGCCTTTATCTTGGCCTTCAAGGGTGACACATTACCAGAGATGGTCAAGGTGATGGTTTACCACTGTGATATCAAGCCATATATCCCTTCCCCAATGCAATGTTTTAAGTGCTGGAAGTTTGGCCATATGTCTTTCCGCTGTACTTCCAGCATCACATGTCGAGATTGTGGACATCCATCCCATCCCAATACTCCATGAGCCCCACCCCCCATCTGTGCCAACTGCACAGAGCATCATTCCCATTGCTCACCAGGATTTTACAGTGATAAAGGAAAATTATGGAATCCAAGACCCTGGACAGACTGACCTACACTGAGGCCAAGAGTAAATTTGAGCGCATACATCCTGTGACTATGACCTCCTCTTATGCCACCACTATGAGAATAGTTGTAGCCCCATCAGTTTCGCGAGTTCCAGTCGGCTCTCAGAGCTGGAAGACTGCACCTGGCCCTTGGTGGTGGGGGCACTTCCCTCCCTGTTGCTCCAGCACCACCTACCTCAGGAGCACTGTCCCCCAAACCATTAGGGACACCAGTCCCCACTCTCGCTAGGAAGCAGTCCCTTGGGTCAGTCCCTTCCCAGGTTTTTGCTAGTGGGAAAGATGACATCTGCCAGTGGCTGAAGTGCCCAAAAGCAGCTGGTCGTTGGGCTTGACAATCATCCTCAGTCCCAGAGACTGTACCAGTGAAGCCCTCCCAACCAGAGTAACCCAAGAATCAGTGAGAGAAATCCAGAAAGAAGACCCCCAAGACCTAGGGACTTGCGGTGGTACCCACACCACCGCTGCCTATAAGCTCTTCATCTGAGGATGAGGTAAAGCTTCTGGCATCTGATGAGGACCTAGATCTTGCCAGACCCTCAGATACAGTGGATATAGACTGCTCGGGAAATAAGTCAGAGGCAGCAGGTGACCCTGAGGCATAGACTACCTCATTGAGTGTTTCATGCCTTCCTAGTCTCATGATAACGTCATCCTCCAGTGGAATTGCGGTGGTTTTTTCCACCACCTGGCTGAGCCACAGCTGCTTTCTGCATTGCCCTCCAGGAAACCTGGTTCCTGGCAGTACAAACCCCTGCCCTCCATGGCTATAAGGGATATTACAGGAACCATAGTGACTATAATAGATTGTCAGGTGGAGTTTGCATCTATGCCCTGAACTCTGTAGGTAGGGAACCTGTGCCCCTTCAAACCCCTCTTGAAGGTGAGGCTGTCAGGATAAGGACGGCACAGGAAATAACTGCCAGCAATGTATATCTTCCTCCAGATGGCGCAGTACCCCTGAATGTATTGGCTGCACTGATTGATCAACTCACTAAACCTTTCCTACTTTTGGGAGATTTTAGCATGTACAACCCCTTGTGGGATGGTTCCATGTTTACTGGCCGAGGTAGGGAGGTCGAAAATTTACTGTCACAACTCAACCTCTGCCTCTTAAATACAGGTGCCCCCACACATTTCAATATGGCACAGGGCATATATTCGGCCATTGATCTCTCGGTTTGCAGTCCTGGCCTTCTCCCATCTACTCACTGGAGAGCACATGACGACCTATGTGGTAGTGACCACTTCCCCATCTTCCTGTCACTCCCCTGGCATCATGCCCACAGACGTCTACCCAGATGGGGTTTAAACAAGGCAGACTGGGTAGCCTTCACCTCTGTTGTCACTGTTGAATCTCCCCCACGTGGTGCCATGGATGTTGTGATTGAGTAAGTCACTACAACGATAATTTCTGCGGCATAAATTGCGATCCCTCATTCTCTAGGGTGCCCCTGGCGATAGACAGTCCCTTGGTGGTCACCGGAAGTCGCTGAGGCAATTAAAGGGCGTCAGCGAGCTCTACAGTGACGTAAGTGGCACCGTTCCCTAGAGCACCTCATAGTGTTTAAACGGCTCCGTGCCCATGTTCGCCTGCTTATAAAATTATGGAAACAGGAATGTTGGGAGAGGTACGTGTCGACCATTGGGTGCCATACATCACCTTCCCTAGTCTGGATGAAGATCAGACATCTTTTTGCGTACCAGACCCCAGCAGGTGTCCCTGGCATTAACATCAGTGGCGTGCTATCTACCGAAGCAAACATGATTGCCGAGCATTTTGCTGAGCAGTATGCTCGAGCCTCTGCGTTGGAGAACTCTCCCCCAGCCTTTTGCATGCTCAAACAGTGAATGGAAAGAAAAATCCTCTCGTTCACTACATGCCACAGTGAACCCTACAACGTCCCATTTACAGAGTGGGAGCTCCTCAGCGCCCTTGCACATTGCCCTGACACAGCTCCTGGCCCGGATCAGATCCACAGTCAGATTATTAAACATCTCTCATCTGACTACAAGCAATATCTCCTCATCATCTTCAAGCAGATCTGGTGCGATGGCGTCTTTCCATCGGAATGGCGGGAGAGCATCATCATTCTGGTGCTAAAACCCGGTGAAAATCCACTTGATGTGGATAGTTATTGGCCCATCAGCCTCACCAACTTTCTCTGTAAGCTGCTGGAACATATGGTGTGTCGGCAGTTGGGTTGGGTCCTGAAGTCACATGGCCTACTAGCTCCATATCAGGGCAGCTTCCGCCAGTGTTGCTCTACCACTGATAATCTTGTATCCCTCAAGTCTGCCATCTGAACAGCCTTTTCCAGATGCCAACATCCAGTTGCATTCTTTTTTGACTTACGTAAAGCATACTACACGACCTGGCAACATCATATCCTTTTCCACATTGTATGAATGGTGTCTCTGGGGCCCACTCCCGATTTTTATCGAAAACTTCCTGTCACTCCATACTTTCCGTGTCCAAGTTGGTGCCTCCCATGGCCTAGCAGCAGCTGCAGAGCCGTTGGTCTCCCCTTCTCTGTATTCGGATGACTTCTGCATTTCGTATTGCTCCTCCAGTACTGGTGTTGATGAGTGGCGCCTACAGGGAGCCATTCACAAGGCGTAGTCATGGGCTCTAGCCCACGGCTTCTAGTTTTCAGCTGTAAAGTCATGTGTCATGCACTTCTGTCAGTGTCATACCATTCATCCAAAACCTGAACTTTATCTTAATAATGATCCACTCATTGTAGTGGAGACGTATCAATTCTTAGCACTGGTTTTTGATGCCCAATTGACTTGGCTACCTCACCTTCGTCAGCTTAAGTGGGAGTGCTGGCAGCACCTCAATGCTCTCCACTACCTGAGCAACACCAACTGGGGTGAAGATCGCTCTACAATGCTGCAGCTCTACAGAGCCCTTGTTCAGTCCCGCCCTGACTATGGGAGTCTGTTTTACAGTTTGGTGGTGCCCTCAGTATTACGTTTCCTCGAACCAGGTCACCTAGCAACGGGAGCTTTTAGAATGAGTCTGGTGATCTGTGTCCTGGTGGAGGCTGGAGTCTTTATATTGTGGATTTGACATGCACAACTGCTCACCAGTTATGCCTGCACACATTCATAGTTCTCCTGAGCATCCAAATTACCGTCTCCTTTTCCCACCTGCAGCAGTTCATCTCCCGCATCGGCAGCCCAGGTCAGGGCTCATGATTGCAGTTCATGTGCAATCCCTTCTCTCTGAACTGGAGTCCTTCCCTTTACCACCTCTGCTTGAGGTCCATTTACGTACACCTCCACAGTGTACGCCTTGGCCGAAGTTTCGTCTGAACCTTCTGCATGGCCCTAAGGACTCCATTAACCCCACTGCCCTCTGCTGTCACTTCCTCTTGATTCTTGACGTGTTCTGGTGCTGTGAAGTTGTTTACACTGATGGCTCAATCGTTGATGGTAATTTTGGCTTCGCCTATGTTCACAGAGGCCATATTGAACAGCATTCCTTGCCTGCTGGCTGCAGTGTATTTACTGCAGAGCTTGTGGCCATATCTCATGCACTTCAGTACATCCGTTCCTGTTCTTGTGAGTCGTTTCTTATCTGTTCTGGCTCCCTGAGCAGCTTACAAGCTATTGACCAGTACTACCCTCACCATCCTTTGGTAGCGAACATCCAGGAGCCCATCTCTGCCCTGGAATGGTCCAGTTGTTCAGTGGTGTTTGTTTGGACCCCAGGACATGTCAGAATCCCAGGCAACAAAATTGCTGACAGGCTGGCCAAACAGGCTACACGGAAAACACTCCTGGTGAAGGGCATCTCTGAAACTGACCTGTGTTCTGTCTTAGACTGCAAGGATTTTTGGCTTTGGGAGATGGAGTGGCATAACACTATGCACAACAAACTGCATGTCATTAAGGAGACTGCAAATGTGTGGAAGTCTTCCCTGCAGGCTTCTTGCAGGGAATCAGTTGTCCTTTGTCAACTCCACATTGGCCATATGTGGCTCACACACGGTTACCTCCTCTGTTGCGAGGAGCCACCTCAGTGTTGCTGTGGCTCCCAAATGACAGTCGTCCACCTCTTTCTGGACTGCCCACTTTTAGTTGATCTGCAGCGGACTTTTAACTTTCCCAGCATGCTATGTTTGGTGTTGGGTGACAATGCCTCAACAGCAGCTTTAGTTTTACGTTTTATTCATGGGTGGATTTTATCATTTGATCTGAGTTTTAGCGCATGTCCTTTGTCCCTCTGTGTCCTCCACCCTAGGGCTTGTAGGGTGGATGTTTTAATGTGTGGCTGGCTTCTCCATTTTTATTCTCATGGTCAGCCAGCCATGGTAATCTGCTTTCTTGTTTTTAATCTCCTCTTCCTGTTTCTTGTGTCTCTCTGTGATTTTATTGTCCTGTTTTGTCCATTGTAGTGTTTGTTGTCCATCTGTCATTCTTCTGGTTCTTTCTTTCTCCCTTTCTCCTGTTATTGTGCCATATGTCTTCTTTGTTTTCTTCTTTCCCTTGGGTAACTGTTCTACTCGCAACAAGGGACTGATGACCTTGCAGTTTGGTCCCTTTCCCCCCTTTTAAACCAACCAACCAACTCCCATCCCCGTTTCTCCTCTTTGGGGACTTTGATGCCCGCCACCCACTGTGGGGGAGTGTCACTTCATGGTTAGGGATCTCTTAATTGACCAACTTATCATAGACCTCGATTCGTATTTCCTCAGTGATGGTTCTCCTACCCAGCTCAGTGCTGCTCGCACCTTCTCTGCTATTGATCTCACAGTCTCCTCCCCTGCTCTCATTACTTCCCTACATTGGTCCTCCTATGATGAGCTTTATGACAGTGACCACTTTCCAGTGACTCTATAATGCCCCTGCTGCTGCCAGGCATACAGGCCCTCACATTGGGCATTCTGCGGGGTCAATTGGCCTTTAGATATGTCTGCTGTGAACTTCACCTCCCTCTCGAATTCCATTGATGTAGTTGTACAAGGCATCTCTGCCACTATTCTTCATGCTGCTGGCTCTGCTGTCCCCCTATCCACAGGTGCCCCTCGTCATCAACCAGTACCGTGGTGGACCAAGGATGTTGCCATTGCTCTGCAGGACTGCCAACAGGTACTACAGCAATTTAAGCGACACCCATCACAGATCAACCTCCTTACTTTTAAGCATCTCTCTGCTAAGGCTTGTCACCTTACTAAGCAGAGTAAAAAGCAATGCTGGGAGTGCTATGTTTCCCCCTTGGGGACCTATGCCCTGTCATCGCAGGTTTGGTCCGAGCTCTATAGCCTTCTGGGCCACCAGCAACAGTCAACTATCCAGGGTCTTAACCTCCGAGGTGCTCTGTGTACTGATCCATTGGTTCTCGATGAACACCTCACAACACACTTTGCGATGGCATCAGCATCCTCTTCCTATCCTACTACCTTTCTCTAGCAGAAATGCTGCACCCTATAATGCACCCTTCACTGAATGGGAACTGTTGCAAGCTCTTACCTCTTCCTGAGACACGGCCCCATGTTTGGATTCCATCCACAACCAGATGATCCAACACTTGGACATTCCCCAGAGGCAACATCTCCTCAGGGCCTTGAACAGCATTCAGCTCATGGATGCTTTTCCTTCACAATGGTGAGACAGTATATTTATCCCCGTCCTTAAGCCCAGGAAGAACCCAATGTCTCTCGACTGATGAATTTACTTTGCAAATTGCTTGAGAGGATGGTCAGCTTCAGATTATGTTGGGGGTCTTTTGTCCTCATATCAGTGTGGCTTCCAGGCAGGACGCTCTCCAACTGACCATTTACTCCGATTTGAATCAGCCAACTAACGGGCCTTTATTCTCTGCCGGCACCTTGTCGCAGTCTTCTCTGAACAACATAAGGCATACGACATGGCTTGGCACAATCACATTTTAGTTACCCTCCATGAGCGGGGCTTCCATAGTCCCCTTCCGATTTTTTCTATGAGTTTTTATCTACCTGGCTCTTCCGGATTTGAGTTGGTACTTCACTAAGTGCCTCTTAGATTCAGAAGAACAATATCCCAGAGTGTTCTGTGCTAAGTGCCATCAATGGACTCATGACCCCTGTGGAGACTCTGGTTACCCCAGCATTGTACATTGAAGATTTTTGCATCTGGTGCAGCTCCCACTCAGTACCATCTGCTGAGCACCATGTCCGAGGTGCCAACCAAAGGGCCTATGTGTGGACCACCTCTCATGGCTTCCAGTTTTCTCCCTCCAAAATGCAGATTATGCAATTTTGTCATCGATCTGCAGATCTTTATTTAGGTAATAATAATAATAATAATAATTTTATTGTCTTTAAGCCATTACAGCAATAGGTGACCAGCTCCTCGATGTTGTAGCACAGTCCTGTCTCTTGGGCCTTATTTTTTTATAACAATCTGACAAGGCTGCCCCACATTTGCCACCTTAAGAGCACATTATGCAGAAGCTTAATGCTCTCCATCTCCTGGCCCACACATTTTGCAGTGCAGACCATTCCATTCTTCTACATCTTTACCATGCTCTGGTCTTGTCCAGACTAGATTATGGTAGTCAGGGTTATGGCTCAGCAGCTCCTTCCACTTTGAAACTGCTTGACTGTGTCCATCATTGTGGTGTGCATCTGGCTATTGGTGCCTTTCCCACTAGTCCCATTGATGGTCTCATCACACAAGCAGGGATTCCCCCTCTACATATATGACAGAGCCAACTCCTTGTTTCTTATGCAATCGCCATTTGCCAATTTCCTGACCATCCTGTGTACCCTGTGCTCTTCGGCAATGAGGGATGTCTCCCTCCTAACACCTGCCCATGGGTGGGATTACTGGTTGGCATGTGTCTCACTTCCCCCTGTCGGGATCTCCATCTCCACTCACCAGTCTGCACCCCGTATCTTTCCTCCCATAGCCCCCGTTCAATAGTGCCTAGACCATGGACTGATCTTTTCCAGGGTCCTAAGATTTCTGTCACTCCTGTGGTTTTCTGTTGTCTTGTATATGCCATTCTTGCAGAGTTGCAGAGTGCCAGCATCTTTTACACAGATGGTTCTAAGACAATCGATCAGGTGGGATATGCATTCACATCTACTACTGGCTTCAAACACCATTTATTGCCAGGAACATGTAGTGTCTTCACAGCAGAGCTTCTAGCCATTCACAGGGCCCTCCTTTTTGTTTCTCAGGCCTCCCTCCACAGTGTTTTAATTTGTGCAGACTCCACGAGCAGCCTGCAGGCTATAGACCAATACTAGTCTCATCATCCTTTGGTCTCTGCTATCCATGACCTCCTCTCTGCCCTTGAGCATTCTGCCTGTTCACTTGTCTTTCTCTGGGTCCCAAATCATGTGGGCATCCCAGGGAATGAACTAGCTGACCGTTTGGCTAGAGAAGTAGATACTTACCCCTCATTTCCTTTCATGATTCTAGCTGCAGATATGCGGATCTATGCCAAATATCTCTTTGCCCAAAATTGGAATGCCATTTGGAGTGATACTGCTCATAGTAATAAGCTCCACACAATCAAGGAGTCTACTGCAGTTTGGCGTGTGGCAGACTGATGATATCCCACATACTGGTGGAATATCCCCTTCTTTCATCACTTCATGTTAAGTGTAGTCTTCCCGATTCCTTAAAATTAATATTAGCAGATGATCCACTAATGGTTGAATTGGTCCTTGTTTCCTTTCTGAAAGTGGTTTGTATTTCCAGCTACAAGTTTGTACTTTAGCCTTGGAGCAGGGGCACGTTAGTTGTGGCTGAGACTTCTTTTACAGTCTTCTTAGTCTGTGACCCCATGGCCACCCCCTTTTTACCAGTTTTTAGATTTTATGCCTTTACTGTGTGTGTTTAATGTTCAATATTTTATAATTTGACTCCCCTGGCTGGATCTGTCCACTTTTAGTGGACCGCCTTTCTTCTGTGACTAAGTTTGGAATTGCAGGACTGATGTGACCTCACCGTTTGGTCTCATAACCCCTCTCAGTTAATCAATCATTTAATCAATCAAGAGGTAAATGACTTTTTGTACTTTCAGCACTGCAGCCCAGTCAGCAATCGTGACAATCTAACATATAAGAAACTATAATCCTCGATTGTGGTAATGAAACCAACCTTTACCTAGGTTTCAGCCCAAATGCATATAGGGAACAAGATCAGCCACATCACATTTCCATGGGGTACTCTTTGACAGCACCTCCATTTCCAATGAACACTCACTGTCACTATTTATCTAGGTGAAATGAGATTACAGATTCTCTAATCAGTCAAAATTTAGGCCTCTCACCATATATTATTACTCTATAACTTTCATCAGTACTATTTCCAGGTTACCTTTGAACAAGGAGTTCTTTTTCAAAATACTTTGTCATCACTTTAACTCAGAAAAAATACTATACCCTATCAAGAGGGGTACTGGCAGATGAAAATTATGATGTGAGTGGTAACTTATGCCTGAATAGTTCCCTCAGTAAAAAGCACTGTCCAAAAAAGGTGGGTGTCCAGCTTTGAGTTCTAATCTGGCATGTAGTTATATTATATGAGGGGAATGTCCTCATATGAGTTATATGACTGTAAAAGCCCCAAATGTAGCCTACAGAGATTACTACTTACCAGTTCTCTCAATTCCCAGTAGACCATTTGGGTGATACATTCTTCCCTTGTCAGTTTGGGATCAATATGAATTTCTAAAATGTTTCATGCATTTACGTTCTATAGCATTACACTAAGTTAATACAAACTGTTGAGTTTTTGTGTGGAGTACAGGCAAGTTATAAAAAGCATCAAACTTTTAGGAATTCATATTGATGCAAAACTGAACTGAGAAGGAAATATCAACCAAATTTTCAAAAATATGTCATGATTTTCCTACTTCACATGGAAACTGAGAGATGAGGTAAGAGTAATTATCCCTCTATGATGCACTGTCCAGTCACATTAATGTAACCATCTGTCAGAAGCCTGAATAACCACCTTTTGCAACACAACCTACTGTGAAACATACAGGAAGGATGTCAATTAGGTTCTGGAAGGTATTGACAGGGACATGGAGCCATGCCGATTCAGTGCTGTGGCCAGCTGCACTAGGTTTCTCAGTTGATGATCCATGTTGCCAAGAGCCTGATCAAAGTATCATCACAGATTGTTGATCTAGTTTAATTCTGGGGAGTTTGGTACTGAGGGGAATACAATTAACTCATTCTGACATTTTTTGAACTATGTGTGTACAATGTAAACTGTGTGACATGTTGCATTGTTCTGCTGGTAGATGCCATTCCAGTAAAGAGAAACAAACAGCATCTAGGGATGGATACGGTCGCCAAGGATAGATGCCATCTGGAGTGATGACATCACACAGGATCTGGTCTAATCTGGTCTGGACCCTTCCAAATATTCCAAGGCACAGTCTAGCAAAAACAGGAAATTCCCACAAAGTGAATGCCTCAAAATGTTTAGTGAATTTCCTCTCTCTCCCCAATCAATGCCACTTAAAAACTTATTTAACTGGCTTACAGAAAGCCCATGTTACAGCACAAAAAGAGTTCTATGATCCTGGCAGTTTCAATTTTAATAGGAAAGAGTGTGGCTGTAGGCTTTCGTTTGATACAAACAATGTTGATTTTAGTATTTAAGAGTGTAGCTGTACCCACAATTTGACTATACTACAGTTATTTACATATGACAAAGCCTATCTGAAGTAAAATGATCAATGGCAAATAAATAAAACTTTCAAAAGCAAAAAGTTATGATATACTTGTCAGCTAGTTTTACCATCATCATTATTTGGACAAGCCTTATGTTATCTTCCTTTCCAAACTCAAGTAATGTGCTTAAGTTGTAGTGAGATCACTCCAAATGTGAACTATGGTATATTCATCTCATATCATGCAATTTTCAAATTATTCAATTTTCATTTCATAAAGTAGAAGCTCATATCTGTTTCATTTGTAATTGCTGTTAGATGTTACACCTAGCAGTGACATTTATGTGATAATCTCTTCAGCAGGATGAGACGCAGTCTCCTGAGGTGGGCTCTCCAAATGGGAATGAGACAAAACATCGCCAGTAGTCACCCTCGATTAGAAGATGTGAGAGTGAGTGTTGTAGAAGAAATTTAGATACCATCTGAACATTATTCTGCTGTTCTGCTCAAAGTTTGGTATATTATTAATGGCACTGCCAGTGTCCATTTTCTGCAACAGCATTTTTTTTAGTGTTGTGTTTAATGATGATGTACAGTAAAGGCTCTACACATACGGAATACACACCATTGTTTTAGCGGAGTATTTCACTTTACAGTTTATTTTCTCATTTTTTGGAATCTTTTGATGCTGTAATAGTTTTTACCTTAGTCATATTGTGTGTAAGTTTTCAGCTGTTATGCAGGTATATCTATATTTGTTTCTAAGTTCTGATTTTAGAAAACACAGTGAGAAGAGTGTGCTGTGTGATCTGTACATTATGAGCATCTCCAATGCTGGAGTCTAATAAGAATATGTCCCGTAATGTTCCTAATGAATTCCTACATTTGATGTTACTCAAACTCAGTACTTGTCCTATGCTTAATAAAAGAAACATACCCCTCTGTTATACAGCTGTTATCAAGTAAAGCAATTGCAGTGTGAAACTCTGTAGTTCACTTTCAGAGAAATGTGTACTATAACACTTCTCTGTGCACCACTGCTATCATGAAGTTTGACTGCCTTATAATCTAAAACTTCTAGTAGTCATTTCCTAGAGGAACATTATGACGCTTTACTTCTGTAGTAAGAACTGCACATTACCTGCTTATGGTGGGAGGAGGAGGATTGTGGAAGAGGGAGAGGAAGAGAGAGAGAGATTGAGTTTGTAAGTGTGTGTGTGTGTGTGTGTGTGTGTGTGTGTGTGTGTGTGTGTGTGTGTGAAAGAGAGAGAGACAGTGTGTGTGTGTGTGTGTGTGTGTGTGTGTGTGTGTGTGTGTGTGAGAGAGAGAGATGGAAGATTCTCACTTAACATGTGTGTAAGCTTTTGGAATAAAATATGAAGGTACTTCATTGTTGACCAAATCAGTCTCCGACTGCTGTATGTTATATGTAGAATCTCTTTGTACAATGTATGTAAATTGATATTTATGTATTACACTGATAATATATGTGTGTGTATGATTACTGATACAGCATAATGTTTATTGTTGTTAAAAGTGTATAAAATGATACTGAGTGTTTGTGCTATTCTAAAAGTGTGTATGTAGTATGAATTTAAATAATTTTTGCTGCTGTGGCTTGTTTCTGGTGTTTACTACAGAAGTTGAGAGAGTACAATTTATGTTACTTCAAGAAAGTTGTTTGAAATAATGTCCCATTTTAAAATTGACCAGGTTGTTACAAGATGTTTCAGCATTAAAAACAGAACTTAACTAAAGGAACATATTAAATCATGAATATTTCATTTTTCTACTTTTTTACATAATCAATTTGAACTTTTGATGTGAATAAATTTAAAGAAACATTATATCAAAGTTCATATAGTACAACATAATTTCATGTTTGCTTGAAACAGGTTCTCATTCCTGACAAGTTTTCTAAATATTTTTAAGCTATGTAATGTCTATATCCTGTTAGTGAGTTCAAGTATCTTCCAAAATGAACTAAAAACAAAAAACAAAAAAAAATGAGGAGCCTCTTCTCTGCAGGCATGCTATAGCATGATTTGTTGCATTGCTAACTGACTGAAATTGAACTGAGCATTTATATTAGCAATGCCTGGACTGATATCACTTTACAAACTGTGTTTTTATACAGCTTTTTGATTGCTTTAAGATTTTTAAGCAATAAAATAAGTGATAATACATTACAATCAACATATGTGCATCTTCTCACATGGAAAACAATTAATGTAAAGGGGCTTCTTGGTTTTACTTCATCAAGGAAGACACACACACACACATTCTAGGAGAGTACATCAACATCACATTGAAATTGTAGAAACACTCTCTTATAACTTGAATTTACTTGAACCTGTCTCTGTGTCCTGGTTCTCTCTTTGGTAGTTAAGAGAATGCAGCAACAAAACCTGTGATACAATCAAAAACTAAAGATCATACTTGAAAAATAACTTCAAAACATTAGCTATATTTGTCCTCTGAGTTCATGTATCATGTAGTTAATGAATACCTAATTTGATGTGGTTGTAAATTATTTTAGGTTCTAAAACATTAGAATAATTTGTTCTAAAAATATTACATATGTGTGTTATGAACTAAGTATAAGCTGACACAAATTGTGAAAATGTTAGTTATTATTCCAGATTCTTGACTGAAACAATTTGACTCATTATCAAGAATTCTGTTCCTCAAGTATTCTAAATACTTCAGCTTCTGTTATTTGATATTGATTGAGTATGTGCTATGTGCGCAATACTGCCATTAGCTCTGTGCTGTGTGTAAACTGTCACCAAGGAATACTGTTACCTGTAATGGTAATATCATTCATCACAATGAAATATTAGACCCACTTTTGTGAATTAAGTGTATCAAAAACTGTTAGCCATCTTGGTAATGTAATCTGAAAATTAAGGAAACATGCTTTGTTTGTTACTTGAAGTATTCAGGCTTTTATGTTTTTAATAATCATTTACTCACAGCACAGTTTACTGCTTTTCTTTTAACTCTACTTGTTTTATTAAGATTTACAATTTTTCTCATGATTTGGTATGTAGGATATCTGCACCTGAGAAGCATAATAATTAATTAACAAAGATCCACATCAGTTGTACTAATATTTCAGGTGTATGAAACTAGCCATCGTTTGAATAAATATTAGTACAATTGAAGTGATCTCTCTAAATTAATTGTCACTATAATTTTTCATTGAAATTTGTTGCTCTGTTATCAAATGGTTCTGAGGTACAATAGATTGGGAAGTGCTACAGTCAGAAAATGTATGACCCCAAACAACTTGTGTTTACAGTTGCTTTGTCTCGGGTGACAGAGTTTAGACTTAAAGGTAGAACTGATGCTCCATTTAGTAAGATTTCATCGTTTCTATTAAACCTATTGTCATGATTTTGAATTTTAACATCATCCCTGGAAAACATAGTAACAATCTGATTAGACAGACCAGTGTGTGACTGAAATTGATGACTGAATGACAACATTTAATTTATGTTCACTCATTGCAGAATTCTTTTTCTTTCTTTATTTACTGTCTGAGATTCTAAATAATAATATTTAAAGACTTATTGGTTCCAACCTATACTCTTCCAGAGATATGAGGTATTCAATACACTTTCCATACCATGACAGGTTTGTGGAGTTTCGGTGAACACTACCATTATGAAGCACCTATGATAAAACAGATAAGAAGAGGTGAAGGATTCTACACTAAAAGGAAGTGATCATGTCACCAATTTTAGTAATATAACAGTACTGATTAAACTTGAAAATTGGGACATTCATTTAGCCACAGATTTACAGAAACAGTGAAACATATCTGTTTTCAATAGAAAGGAGGCAAATCTAAAAGTAATTGATAAGTGGATGTTACTGACACATGTAATAAACACAGCAAAAGCTGCACTGTATTTAGGTTATATTTGTGAGAATTCCATTTTCATGCACAGAAACGAAATTGGCAACCCAGCTGGGCACCCGCATGTATATCCTCTACAAAGATCAACAGCTAAATTTTGTGTCACCACAGTAAAAGCATCACACATGGCTAATGGAAGTCAGTGCTTGCCAAAGGTCAAAACTGTTGATTGTGGCCACAAGTTTCTTCAAAACAGTATGATTTTCAAACAATGTAAGCTTCCTTAAAAAATTGGAAACATTATCCCTTGGCCAACAGATCAATTTGTTCACTATGTTCTTTCCCTCTCTCATTACAAGTACATTGTTGAAATAAGTAACTGCAATACAAGATCACTGAAGCATTGTTACTTTTTGTATATTTTATTCCAAATGTATGTTAAAATAATTAGTACTTTTTAAAGAACTGTAACATATCAGAGAAGAATACATTCTCCCTTGTAGACATCTGTGTTAATATTGCTTGATATATTAAGATGGTTTATGTTTTTCTTATTATGAAGGACAGTTAATGACTCATGTAGATAGTGCATAAAAGTGTGATGGAGCACAGGTGCTACTAAAAGGAAATATGTGGCTTATGGTCAATCAGAAGAAAACTTTCATGTATCATATATTACTGAGAATTATTACTATAGAAAAAGTGACTGATACGAGGTAAGCACATATAAGTGACCAGGAAATATTTTACTGATGTATGAAAAAGTAATAATGAAATAGACAAAAACAATGTTTTAAGGCTCTTGTGGGATATGAGCAAGAATGTATAGAGCTCGTATTTCATTTTACTCTCAGTGAGAGCCATGTTAAAGCCCTGACCCATGGCTATCACTAGCTGAAAGACAAAATAAAGACTTACAGTCAAACAGAAATTTTGTTCTTATTTAAAGAACTGTACATTAGTGAAAGAAGTGAATGGGGAAGCTAGGGAGTGCAAAGGAAGTAGTATGTGTGCCTGAGCAGATTAATGGGCTAAAATGAAAACAGAGAGGGCAAACTGATAAATTTTGTAGCTGTTTCAAAGTGAGGAAATGCAAAGTATTGTTAATGGGGAAAATAGCAAATGAAACATCTTTTGCAATAATTCAGTAGGTCCCATTCTATTTTTTGTTCCTAATGCTTTCTGCTGACAGGTAGCTCATGCCCCTTGTAGTTCAAATTCATATGTACACTGTAATACTATCTACTATGATTGGCTGTGTAAAACATGATCAGAGTTTTCCCTGTAACTGTGACTTCTAGCTGATTTGTGGAAATACCTCTTGGTATATAGTCCCCCCCCCCCTGCCCCACTCCTCTCTGGAGTAACCAATTTCAGAATAGATAAGCAAGTGCAGCAACATTTATGAGGAGTGATATGGGCTACGGCAGGTTTCAGAAGCAAGTTGCATAACTTGCCACAAAGAAGACATGTCAAGTTGCAGACAGGACAATTAAAAGACACTCACATTGTGCCTGTCTACAACTTGACATATCTTCTTTACAATAAGTCATGAACTGACTTTTCCACATTGTTGATATTCCTACGTGGAGTTTCGATTGTTTGATTTCAGTTAACAACTTACGTGATTCGTACAATGTCATGAGTTGTACTGCTAAAATGCATACATTATTTTAAAACTAATGAAAGAACAGAACTATAATTATGTAATCAATGGGCTTTGCTATTTTAGGTTGTGCATCAAATTATTACAGCAATAGAGGCTCATAGGTACCAAAGATATTTTGGATATTTTTTGATGTATTACGTAAATGAGTCCACATTACAGCCTTTTACTAATTAAATCAATATATAGCACAAATTATCATCATTTAAAAAATATAACACACAAACAGACCACAGATAAGTTTTACAGGGTAATGACAATTCCTGCCCTGGTGTGGAGGATTGAGAATTAGATTCTCTCTACACATGTCAGACAAGGATCCACTCATCACAGATGAGATTCCAAGTTGTATTACATCAGAAATGAAGACACTGTGTAGGAATTGAAAGTCTTTTTGAATGAGATCTTGAAGGACAGAGTGAATGAAAAACACGCCACTGACAGAGTTTAGGCTCTGAGATACCTCAGGCAAATGCCAGTGTACGAGCCTGCTGGGCAGAAAGATCAAGGTAACTTGGAAATGATGGAGAAATCAATAAATGGAATGTAGCACAAAGCCACAACAGGCATTTTACTTCAGCTCCACAAGGAAGAATACTCTCATCTGATTCAAAGATAATTTGACATGTGTACTATCAACAATAGACCAATACTCTGTTTTTTATGTTCTTTAAGTGTAATGCTTTCCTTATTGAATCAACAGGAAGAGATGTTTCATAAATGTGTCAAATTATACATTTTGTTTCCAGATACCTGGAGAAAACAATAAAGCATTTAGTTTAACAGATTTTAAAATTTGTAGTTTCACAAATTAAATGCTTCCCAGTACTCTTATACAGTTTGTAAGGAATCCACCTTTAACTGCTGTATACATCTGCAGTATTGCACACAGTAATTTAAGTTTTAAAACTGTATACAGTGAAGTAGAATAGCCCACCATAAAATAATATGTTCATTAAAAAGTTATACCAACATTAGAACACACAACAGATTTCAAGAACTCCTGTTTTTTCACACAACTGATGCACAGGAACTTTGTTCACACATTCTTCTGAATGATGTATGTATCCATCTCCATATTTAAATATTCACCTTATCAATGTAAGATACATGTTTCAGTTTCCTTAAATTTGTCAGGTGCAGAATTCACATATACACATCTACATCCATCCTCTCCAGTCCACTCTGAAGTGTAAGGCAGAGCATACTCCCCACTGTAACACAGACTAGGGTTCCTTCACATTCCGTTTGTGTACAGGACATAGGAAAAATGATTGTTTAAACACCTCTGTGCTCATGGCAGTTAGTCTAATCTCATCTTTAGAATGCGTGTGGGGATGATACATAGGAGGCTGTAGTATATTCCAAGATTCCTCACTTAATACTGATTCTCAAAACTTTGTAAGCAAGCTTTTGCTGGGTAGTTGACGTCTACAATCGAGTGTCTACCAGTTCAAATGTTTCAGGCTTCCTGTGATGCTCTCCCAAGGCTAAGACAAACATGTAACAATTTGTGCTACCTTTCTTTGTAAATGTTTCAAATCCCCTGTAAGTCCTGTGTGGTATAGGTCACATTTCAGCAATGTTCTATGAAAGGTCACGTGAGTGTTTTAGCAAAATGGCAAGAAAATAATGTTGTACCCAGTCTCCATGTAGCACTTTATCCCAATAACCTTACCTCTGTTGTTTCAGAAAACATACAAAAATTCAATTCCTGTATTATTGATCAGTCGAAAAGGTTCTGTTCACAATTCATATGAAGTGACATAATGGCAGAAACATTGAATATTCATACATCCATCTTTAATGATAATATGGAGAGGACAGATTGCTAATAAACGCATAGAGTGTAAACTGAGTCACAGACTGATGGAATGCAAAGCTGCACTAGAAATATTTTCAGTTTTCAGACTAAGTCATTGTTGTTGTTGTTGTTACATCTTTAGCACTCTCAGCATCACATTAATCATCATCATGCATTGAATGTATGAGATGAATGGGGCTAGAGCACACAACATGAGGATAGCCTAAAATACAACACATATTCTCCCTTGTACTCTTTCTTACATGAACATTTGCAGTACCTCTGAACAGTGCAATGGAGCAAGCAAGTCCAGATAGACCACGAAGAATACTGATATCATATCTGAACAGCCTCTAAGAGGCAAATTCAGAAAAGAAGATTAGGTGATCATGAAGGTAACAGTTGGATAAGACAATCATCCTCAAACACACCTAACGCGTCGACTTCAGAGCTTAGGTAGAAGGGAAGATAAAACACAGAATTGTAAAACACACACCACATTCAGCTCATTATCACTTAAGATTGAGAGTATATCTGCCAATAAATCAGCTTGTATCATCTTGTCATTATATAAAATAGAATCAGTTAAATTGTGGCAAACTGCAATCAGCACACCACATCCATCACAAATGGGCAGTTCTTCATGTCTGAGAAGGAAGCCATCAGACAGGGACCTGTGTCCTATTCAAAGTTAAGTTAAGCAGACAACTCACAGACATATGACCATGGTCTCCAGGCACTAAGTCTTGAATGCAACTGTGACTGTGTCTGATGTGAGCAGCAGTCTAGCTGGTGTAGGAACTGTGGGGTAAAAGCAGGCAAGGAGCAGGGAGGTGCAGAGTATAAATGAATCATATGGCTATCTTAAAAGGTCTTGCTTTATTTGCAAATAAAACAGCTGAAGGATTCATTCATGCAATGAAAAAGAAATGTCTCGTGTAAAATCTGGAATGTCCTTATACTATGCTTTCATTAATTTCATCTTATATTTTGTTAACTGAATGGAAGAAATCATTTCATGTCCACAAATTAATTTTCTGCATTCAACCAGTAATCCACTGTCAGTAATGGTTAGAACCAAATACTTAGTAAAAATAGTGGTACCAATACTGGTACCCATAAGTTATTTTCCCTGAGGTACCAAGGGAATTTATTACCTTGGTTGTTCCCATTATTTCATTATGTGACCTAATTTACTATGAATATCTGCATCCCATCCATGAACTGTTAATATGAGTAGTTTATTAGTAAAGATCATATGCATAGCACTAATTAAAATAAGAACCCAAAATATCCAACTATGTAGCACAACAGACCATCAGTAATATTTTAGTTCAAACAAATCCTCTCCATTTAACATAGATAATACCTGACAGTTTTTTTTTCACTCTTACAGCAATGCATGTTTAAACTTTTAAGCTGTTGTCAAATAGCAATTCCTGTTGTGGGTTTGAGATGTTGACCAGTGGCTGCACGTTCTACAGTGGAAGATTAAGGAAAATTACATGCCCAGACAGATTAAGAGCCTCAGTAGGACTAGTTATCCAATAATAGCTTAAAAGTCAAAACTTGTTATAGTTGTAAAAGTCTGCAATTCAGACTGAAAATAAAATTGTTTTATAATAACTGACAATTACTGTTGTTCCACCACCACATCACCACATGGGCAATTTAAATAATTTAGTAGTAATGTCCATTTAAACTGGTCCACAATAACTTCTGTTGAATATGATGAACTTTGTAGTTCATTTATTTCCCACTTCATGATTTTTTCCCAGTGTGAGGTAATAGAGTGAGAGAGAAACTTTTGACAGCAATATCCACAATTCTATCCTCTTTGTGCATTCTTATCATCTTCAGTATAAAACGATTATTTTAATTGTTTGAATTATTAGGATCATAGTCATAGATTAGTCAAAAATCTAAATTGTCCTAATTTCATGATATAGGCCTAGTTTCCTCTGTGACTAAATTTATTAATTCGTGCCAGGAAGTGGCACTGAATATGGAGACAACCATTTCTGATTATAATTACTGAATAAATGTTCAGTGCTAATATGGATTACAACACAAGCTTGTCTATAGTATTTTATGGAGTGAGGACATGACATGTGATACTGCCACTTGTGATTAGTCCACCGAACGATGATGTTAAGCTTGGGAGCCTTATTAGAGAGGACTGCATTTTGCTGGAACAGTTTTTCGGTGTCTCCTTCCACTTCACTCTTTACTCATCTATAAACACAATTTGCTGTTGCAAAGGTACTCTCCATAGCCATGTGTTTGGTACTGATTCACAACTGACACTTTGTAGTAGGTCGAAGAAAGACAACATAAATTACCTCCCATAGGACTTAGTCCAGTGGATCCTCATGTAGATCCCAATCTTCAGTTGAGACTGGAGTAATACATTTGGTACCTCTAGAAATATTGTTTGCAGGATCATGGCTACTGCACATGTCATCTAAAGAGCTCCTCCTGGCACCATTTCCACAGAACTTTGAAGATGAGAACCTGCTGTACAACATGTGCTACCTCCTACTGCCCACCTGACATCAGCGTCCAGTGTTCTTTACTTAGCTTTCATTATGTTCCCACTGTTTTTTTGCTACTTTTATTTTCCATTTCATTTATTTATTCGCTTATTTTTTATGTTCTCAAATATCACCTAATATAGTACCAGCAATCCATCCATCCTGCTCAGTAGACCCCATTGATCTGGTATTCTGTGTGACTTTTCTGCTCCCTCCAGATCTGCCAGCCTCTTTTTTCAACAACTTATTTTCTACTGACCAAGGATGATGTCCCTTCCTCTGAAAGCTAGAAAATCTTCAATTTTAGATCTTAGCAAATTTTTCAGCCTTTGTAGCTTGGTGAACAGATTTTCTGTATCCAAGTAATAAATGTCACTACTTCATGAGGCAGACTTCTCTGTTGTTCTTGAGCGACAGCACCTATCATAGCCTCTTCATTCGCAAAGTTCGATGGTTGCTGTAAGACATTAAACTGTCCCGTGGAGGCAAGGTTCTCTAAAACAAAGAGATATCTTATTTATATCCAGTCTTTCAGAATACCTCACAGCATACTTGCTACTTAATATGGTATCAAATGAATAATAACTTTCACAATGTGTTTATATCAGATCTTAAGCCAATCACAAACAGAAATTATGGTGCATTTACACTGCAATAGTCTGTTGCATTCAGGATGCATGAAGATAGGCAATTTAGTTGCCAGTCAGTTTATTTTAGCAATACTTGTTTGATTCAGTAGAGACTACTGTGCTGGAAAAGGCAGCCCCAAGCCAGCTCAACAAACAAATGAATGAATGAGACTGAAGGAGGCATACTGCAGAATTCATTTCACTTCCATTGCATGTCTGGTATATGAAGAAGTGAACTTCTTATTAGTGGATAATGATTCTATTCTTAGGTCATGACTGCTTTGTAAAAAGTCTAAAGACTGTTTTGAAAATAAAGATAAGAATTGTGTTGCATTGAATTAGGTGATTAATTTTGAATCACTATTGCCTTGCAAAGTGAAAAAGGAGCACAATGAAATAAAGGATCTCTCTACCTACTAGCTTATGACAGATTAATAAGTATTTTAAAAGAATGAATGGGCATCTGGCTTCCTTATCAGTAAAACGGAGCAGGTAAAACAGAGAAGGAAAGGTTGAAGGGAAAATGTATTAAGCAGGGAACTCAAACAAGATACCAATATATGTGTAGTGAGGAAATGTGCAAAGTTAACATTACAGATAACTTTATTGTATCTTAAAATTGCCCTTTTCTGATTATTGCCATTATTAAAATAATCAACATGCAAACCATTACTCTGCTTCTTGTCAAATTTATCAGTGGCACCACATGTTTTATTTCTTAACAAAAATTTATCAATGGCATCATCTGTTTTATTTACACACAAATATTTTGCTTGAAAAGGTAAGGAATCCTATTATGTAATATGTCAAGTACTATATACAGCAATAAATGAATACCTTAAACTATGAGTAAATAATGAAGCAATATATGTTACAATTGTCTGTTTAAAATCATTTCTAAAATCTCACCATCTGTACAGAGACACTGTTATGAAACAAACCCTGTGTGTGATGACTACTGTAAAATTGACTCTAAATGCAACACCATTTCTTTCATGATGTTAACCAGCAGCACTTGTATAGTTGAAAATTATATATTTCTTACATTTAGTAATTAATATGTGAAGTTGCACATAGTGACCATAGCGGACCTCATAATTTGATTGCTAGTCCTTTTTCATGCTCATTTATAATAAAGTGTTTGTATGAGACAAACAATAGGTACTGAACAGAGCTGAGAATCTGGAAAATTAAGTATGACATCTCAAAAGACAGAGAATGGCCACTGTTATTGAAGCATAACTTTGGCTGCAAATTATCTCATGCTTTTGTGCCATCAAGCAATGTACAAAATAAAAATAAGTTTCAATAATATAATCAGGAACATTGGTACACAGTCAAAAATTTAGTCGAGTTATATTTGTTGTGTGTCATTACCATTCACTTTTCAACAAAACTAATGAAAAAAACAGTATTAGTACAGAACTGTACATTAAAAATCATTATTATTAAATACATGCACCTATGATAAAAGAGTTCAAAACTGCTGAGTTAATTCAATTTTCCAAGAAATAATTGTAGACGGGCAAATTATAGTAGAAGACTTTGTCACATAGTGAAATGGAAGAAATGAGTAACAATAAATGGATAAATCAAATATTTTGTCTAAATTATCTGAACAACTGGTGAAAACAAGTTAATCATTGTATTTCATATAAGACTAACAACATTGTAGAGCTGATGGTATCAAGGACTGGACTAAATCTTAGTTCATCACAAGACACATTTGATAATTATTTGAAATACTTACCTTGCTATAATAAGTTTAAAAAATATGGTGCCAGCAGTATCTGTTGAAACCTCTACCAATGTGATATCTGGCATTCCAACAGAATGTGTCTGTTATTTTCAATATTTATAAAAAGGCTGCATGAGTGAGAGGACCAGGCATCCTTGATTTTTCAGAGTCCTTCATTTGCATTCACAGGAGACATTTCTATGTAATATAACACATGATTAGTAGAAACAATGTATGAAATCCATTTTGATAATGTCAGTGTAAGCAAACCATTTTGATAATGTCAATATTGAAAAATATCCTGTGATTCACTGGTGTCTGAGAAATACATAATCTAATGACTAGAACTACAGGGGAGCATCATATATGATGAATGTGGTGGTTAATGTGCACTTTTTAGTGCAGTTTACATAATTATATCTAACTTGTTTGAAACAAAGACATGAAAGTGGATAGCAATATTATATATTTCACAGACAACCACATTTCACAAAATAAACTATCCACATTCTGCAATTGCATTCTGATGTAAGTTCCAAAGCTGAGCTTCATTATATGTTAAACTCCAATTGTTGCTATTTTACAATATATATAAATCCATACATCTATATATGTACACAATGTACATTTATGAGACGAATGTTGATATTTGACTCCTTAAAAACTGATAAAATATTGAATAAAAGAAATAAAGAAATGTTGCACAATGAGAGTTGGAATTATTTTACCTAAATAAAAATTTCATTGTCCTCCCAAGTCCTCCAATCATACATTTTTTCCTTTCAAAACTGAGCAGTTATTAGTCACATATCTTTGGCTGAGACTTCAGTGTCTCACATAACTTACTTGTTCCATCATTATTAAAGATGAGTTTTATTCTTTCTCAAAATGATAAAGCTTTCTCAGGGACATGTTGAAAATGCAACATTCTCTTGATCATTTATGTACCAATGCATCTTGCAGGAAGGTGAGTTGCTCAATAAATACGATTTTAGAACATTTTCATTAAATGCAGGAGTTTTTACAATGACATCTATGTAATTTAACCAATATTAAATAACATTTTCACAAGTTAATATGTATTTTAAGCAAATAAGTTTGTCATAAATTCACCCAGTTGACCTACAATGATCAGAAATAATATTGTAAAATACACAATATATATTCATGTATTATCTTACCAGCAGGAAATGAACAGGTTCTATTTAATGCAATAAAAGAAGCAGCAGATTTTTCAAACCAGTAACTTGTCTGCTAAATTACTAGGTTACATGTATGATATATGGTGAGTGTTATTATTAAGGTAGTGTGCAGATTTAGTTCCTCAGCATTGTTTCTCTTTTGTTAAGATACCCCTTAACTCATTCCACATCCTAGAAGTTTGTCATCATGAACAGAACTTATGACATGAATGAAAAATTTTTGTAATTGTAGTTTTTTAATTTTTAAATACTCTAAGATCAAGACCATGGACACCAGTGTTGCATCCATTTCTTCTTCCACTTGCTTTCTTTTGAAAAGATTTCCTCTTAAAAGATACATCTTGCTTAAGAAATACATACCCGTGTAGCATACCTGAATTGCATTACTACAAGTTGGCCCATGCAACACAGTATGTTTTCATTTGTTTATTGTGAGGTTTAATGTATATTTACATCAATATAACTTAGATGGCTGTTCTCCATATGTTGCCATTACTAAAATGCCAACCACAAATATACATTGTACAAATGACTTTCATAATTGGTAATGCTTTTCTGAAGGCATTAATGTAACCTCCTCAATACATTGTCATCTGTTTCTTGATTAATGGGCTCTATCTTCTTTCTGGGTTGCAGCTTGTGACTCATCAATACTGTGGAGTCACTGTAAAAACTTTGTTCTTGAGATGATCCCACAGGAAAAAATCATGAGCTGGAAGAGATGCTTTGTGTCTAAAAAATATTGGACATTTTGTATATTGACAGCACATTTGGATGACAGTTTGCTTCTTCAGACATTACATTATGTGTCCAAAATGTGTCATCCTGGTCAATTTCCCCCAGTAATGCTGTGCAGAAATTTCGCCTACTCACGTAATCTCCCATCTGTAAGCGTTGATCCACTTGCAATTTAAAAGGATGAAACTTTAAATCGTGTTTCAGAAGCCTCTCTGAAGACCTGCAAGGGGTTTTTATGGATTGGCAACAGACATATCAACGGACCACACTGCAGTGCTGCATGAACTTGTCAAATATTTTCTGGCATTTGAAGTGTAACTTAAGGTCTCTTATGTTTCACACTGGTTGCAGAATCCATCTCACTCCACTGTTTTAGCCACTGGATATTGTCATTCCATCTGGAATCCAGAAATGATGGTCCCTTCAAATGTGATTTATATGTTGGATAGTTGCAATGCTCTGCAAATGACAGAACTCTTCCACTGCCTGAATACAAACCCGCACTGGGCAAATTCTGTACTAAACCAAATCCTATACTATGTGGGCTCAATTAGAAGCAGAAGGTGCTATGGGCACTTCTACATGTTAGCATGGTGGCCAGTTTAAACTGTACTACTTCCCATGGACCACCCTGTAGGTGGAGAGGGAAGTCACCTGTATCCATTTCAAAGTAACCCTCAAAGCATTGCTGTGTAACCTAGTGGTCGGTTGGTATTGACCGTGACATGAGACTACTTTTTGTTTGCAGCAGAGGTGGGTGCTGAAAGAGAGTTCTGATCTATTTAAGCCACTGAAATGATGTAACCTTGTTTTCAATTAATGTTGTCTATTATACCACCAATGTTTCCACTGTAGGTTTACGTTTACAACGGCAAGTGAAACAAATTACTCATAAATTGTAGCTAACAATATATTGTAAGATGTCTATTTGATGCTTCAACATTTGATAACCAAGTTAGAATGACAGTTCACAACTCTGATCTTCAACTGTACAGTTGTTCATATGCTTTCCAGTGCCCCTTTTTCTCTAATACTTCCAGGACACCTTGCTGTCATGCCTTGTCGATAGCCAAACCAAAGCATGCACAGTGGTATGTTCCAGACCTAAAAACTAATTAAAGTACATTTTCAGTTTTCACAAATGTCTTTCATCAGCCTAAGAGGATAAAGGTGGAACATGCTATTCTTTAGACTCCCTTATTGCACTACAGCATCCATCTTAAGGTATTTAGGAAAATCATGGAAAATTTAACTTGGATGATTATACCAGGAATTGAACCCTGTTCTTCCAAAATACTGGCCTAGTGTCATAACAGCTGCAACAAGCCACTACCTTTCTTGTTTTTTTTTTCTTTTTGTACAGGTATTGGAATAATCATAATCTTAATCATCTGCGAAAGACTGCAAAATCACTAAGTTTAGTTTTTCGTTAGAAATACTCAATTTATGTGATGCTGAAATACTTACATTTACATTCACACTCACACTTCCATTTACACTCAGCTACAGATGGAAATGTGGGAATAGTAATAAGTAGAAACATGTTTGAATAAACCAAAAAAACTTAAAACTACAAAATTCTTTGTTTGTATCACATCAAATTTAGTGACTAGTCCAGAACAATCCACACAGCTCTGACTCAGAAAAGAAAAATGATTGCTACAAACCCAAGTGTGGAAAATGAAATTGACTAGATTCATTCACTCACTTCCTCACTCAATAATGCATTGTGTTCTGTAAATCCCATCATGAAATCAACATCTGCAAGGGTATGGACTGAGTCAAGTTATACACCTCTGGTGCCATAGTGACACAGTCCTATTGCATAAACATTGCATAATCTAATATAAAGCACTGTCTGAAAGGTGCTCAATAAATTTTAGTGTACTTGAGACCCAATGATTCATCTTGTCCATAATCATTATTGTGTTATGTTTATGAAACAACTGATCATTTATATTTATACTGCTCACATAATTGCTCACTTGGGATTATTTCAT
Organism: Schistocerca nitens; assembly: GCF_023898315.1. Lineage (NCBI taxonomy): Eukaryota > Metazoa > Arthropoda > Insecta > Orthoptera > Acrididae > Schistocerca > Schistocerca nitens. The sequence goes on along the minus strand of NC_064623.1, from coordinate 79,489,844 downwards.
ACTGTTTGCAGATATGATCACTGTAAGCTATTTTTTGCTAGGACATGATTCACACCTTAAGCCTTGTGCATCATAATACCATCTATTTAGCTCTGTGGGCTTTTTGAAAAAAAAAAAAGGAGAGAGAGAGACAGAGACAGAAGAACAAGAAGAAGACTGCTACGACTGCTATACATTTAAGCTTTCAGCCAAGAGCACTTCTTCAGAAATAGAAAACGCTCACACGTTCACACAAACATAAATCACTGTCACATGACCACTGTCTCTGGCCGGACTGTGAGCGACTGTTGAGAAAAGCAATCCATAGGTGGTGGGGTAAGAAGGAGGCGGGGGCAGGGATGGGGAAGGGCGGTTGTACAGGGGTCAGGGAGGGCGTAGTGTTGCTTGTGGGAGCATGGGAGCATACAGGGATGTGATGGGAAGTGGGTAAGGAGGGGGGGGGATGGGGTAGGAAATGAGAGATGCAGAGAACGAAGAAAGACTGGTAGATGAATTGGTGGTATAGACGTCTGTGTAGTGCTGGAGTGGAAACAGGTATGGGGACAGGTGAATGAAGGAAAAGGATTAATGAAGGCTGAGGCCAGGGGGCAGGGTTATGGGAATGTAGGATATATTGCAGGGAGAGTTCCTTGTTGCTCGATTCAGAAAAGCTGGTGTTAGTAGGAAGGATCCAGATGGTGTCAGCTGTGAAGCAGTCACTGAAGCATTGTGTTGGGCAGTATGTTCAGCAACTGAGTGGTCATGCCATCTTGTGGCCACAGTTTGTTGGTGGCCATTCATGTGGACAGACAGCCTCAGTTGCCATGTCCATGTAGAACACAGCACAGCAGTTGCAGCTTACCTTGTAGATCACATGATGCTTTAACAGGTAGCCCTGCCTTTTATGGGATAGGTGATGCTTGTGATTGCACTGTAGTAGGTCGTGATGGGAGGAGGTATGCAACAAGTATCACAGCTAGGTCTATTGCAGGGATATGAGCTATGAAGCAAGGGACTGGGAGCAGGGGTGGAGCAGAGATGTCCGAGGTATTGCGTAGGTTAGGTGGATGGTGGACTATGACTGTGGGAGGTGCGGGTCGGATAGTGGGTAGGATACTTCTCATTTCAGTGCACAACAAGAGGTAGTGAAAACCCTAGCGCAAAAGACGAATCAGCTACTCTATTCCTGAATGGTGTGAGCCACAAATGGAGTGCTCCTTTGCAGTCAGATGATGAGAATATGGAAGATGGTAGATGACTGGAGAGACAAGGAACATTATTCCATCCTGGATTTTCCATTGTTTAGTTACAGATATAAAATATATAGATTTTATTGGAACATCTGCTAATTACCCAGAAGTCAGCATTTATGTATACACTTATTAATAAGTTGCAGGCAAACATCCACATACTGCTACAATAGTTTACTATTGAACATCTGTGAGCAGTAATAGCCTAACCACAAAGTTCACAGTTCTTGAAGAAAAGAAAGGTACATTTGGAACAGACACTGTCATTGTTTTAACACATGGCCTAATTGTGTTACACTTATTTCACAGCTAAGTTGGAGCATTGTTGTCGATCTAACCAACACAGGTTTCTTGTCTGAAACTCGGACATAGATTGGCTGTCTCGGGACCAAAAATTGAGCCCTTATATATCCTCACACTAATAGGCACTGAAACTATACATTGTTTACTGTTTAATTTACAGAAATTACAATTAAAACTTAACTCATTAAATTAACTGAATACATTGAAGAATTGGTTCTTTTTAACAGTTTCTTCTACCCCAAAGGTAAGCCACATTATTTGTTTAAATGATGAAATTAACAGACATCGTTATGCAAACAATACCTTTGACAAAACTGGTAATTACTTTACAGTTAATTATGGGCTGACTTTGCTAACATGTTTTCGAATAGAGCCAAATAAATCCTTTAAGAATACTATTAATTATTCCTCCAAATGTTTATAATTAGTACAGAATTTACATTTGTTTATAAGTCAACAACAGAATTTAAGTTGTGAAACAATCATTGATTTCACCCTACACCAAAAAATACTAACTAGTAATAGTCAAAATAAATTAGAAAATCAATTACATAAAAATAGGCACAAAATTAGACGTGGTGTTTTATTCTTTAAAACTGAGGGCCAACCTTTCTCCTTTACGAAAATGCAGATTATACTCATGTATGTTAATGGTAATCAGTCAAAAATGAAAAAATGAATTTTAAGGAGGCAGATGGCAAAACAAGAGGGGAAGTAAAAATATCCCAGCTTGCTTCGTCACATACTGCACCGTATCTCTTGCATCCATTGTGACTGGGCAGAGGTGCGTGAGTGACACTGCTTTTGAGAGGACAGCATTTGCTGGGTTGAATGAAGTTTGCATTTGCGTTTTGCATACCAACTTCTCCTTGCCACGCATGTTTTGTCCAGTGAGGGTGTCGGTGAGGGGGACTTTAATTTCTGCCATGTACGGCAAGTGGTGGCAATAAAATTTGAGAATGCCCAGTAATCCACACAAATTGTGACACGTTTGTGGACGCCACAGCTGGTAGACAAACTCAGTCTGTCATAGTGTGAGTTTAATGCTGTCAGCATTTAGAGTGTGTCTGAGGGAGGCTACTTCTGATTTTCACAATTGTGATTTTTCTTCGGTTATGAGGGTGGCATGAACTAGTTTGGGATCATGCTTACAGTCCTGGTCATTGTGGGAGAAAATCAAGATATTGTCAAGATATGTGTAACAACAGTCCAACCTAAAGAGGGCACCACCAATGAATCTCTGTCAAGCTTGAACGGCATTTTTCAGACCGTAAGACATGAACAGGAATATCACTGTCTTAGCTGTTTACTCTGGATGCATTGATATTTGCAGATACGCTAATAGATTGAAAATTGAGTATTCTGCAGCCACCACAAAGCTGGAGAGAGCCATCTTTCTTTGGAACAAGTTTTATCAGGGGCTGTCAGAGGGGAAACAACTGCTGACTCAAAGGAAGTCACTGAGTGCCATCCTGGTTGCTTGCAGTAGAGCAGAAGCTAAGCAGTGTACCTTGTTGCGTGGCTGCAGGTTGGATATAGTAACAATGTGACACATTGTGCCATTGCAAATGGTGCATTGGTGAGCATTCATGTGCAATGTGCAGAGAGTGGAATGTGGGGTCACTGACTTGGAGGTCAGGCTGAAGGCATCAGACTAACCTGTATTTTCAGTGTTAAGTTCAGGTGCATCAGTTGTGCATCTGCCCGATGGCGGTATGGCGAAGGGGAGTAATGGTGTGCGTGGACTGCCACAAGAATCTTGCACTGCTCGAGCATGTGCGCAAGCTCCTCTGAAATATTGTAAAGGAGGAGGTTTTCGTTATCTATGTCAAGTATCTTTTCTCCTCGATGAGTGTCAAGGTACTGTTGATGTGTTGTTGTGTTCCGATCAATGATTGTTGCACATTCTCAAATGACAGGTGAGAGTTCATCATTGACATTGTTAGTAGGACCAGAGGCCCTGAAGACTTGTGCACGGGTAGATGCTTTTTTTTTTTTTTTCCTTTGCCAATCTCTTCATCTCAGAGTAGCACTTTCAACCTATGTCCTCACTTATTTGCTGGATATATTCCAATCTCTGTCTTCCTCTACAATTTTTGCCCTCTACAGCTCCCTCTAGTACCATGGAAGTCATTCCCTCATGTCTTAACAGATGTCCTATGGAAGCAATACCAGGGCAAAAAGCCCAGGCACAAGGCTTCAGGTCACATGGTGTATGAAGGCTGCTTGTTTGAGGTCAGGCAAGAGGTGGAAATGTCAAAGAAAGTCCACACCTAAAGCTGATTTGTTTGTGTCAGCATCAAGAACCATACATAGGCAGTGGAAATTTTTGCTGAGTTAAGAAAACATTGCATGTACTAAGATCAGCCAGTCATTGGTGGCTTGGAGCTGAATCAACAATGTGCCGTTAAACTTCGTGAACATACATGAAAAAGTATGTGTTCAAGTTGTGATTGAGGACATGTGGTCAATGGTGTGATAGCTTATCCACTGTTGAGGGTGCGCATATGGCTTAGTACACACAAAGGTGGCTTTTCACCCGTGTGGGTGTGATGCCCCTATTCAGTCTGCACTTTGTGTTTAGGAACAAGCGGGGAAGCCAACAATTGTTCACTGAATCATGAATCATTCCAGCAGTGCTGTGTAGGAGTGGCATCACAGTGATGTGAGATGCAGAGGCTGTACCATGTGGAGCCAGCTGGGCTATGACCAGGGTTGCAGCTGTGATATCATTGTCGACTGCTCTCAGCTCCATTCAGAGCAGCATATTGTCCGGCATGATAACTGTGTCTAACAAAAGTTTGCAGTCAGTGCCACTACTGCGATGCACTTTTATCTTCCAAGTGTTCATCATATATGGCCTGTCACAACCGTTGTTCTGGACTATGTGCCAGTCATTGCAGTAAGGCAGATTTTGCTGTAGTGAATTTATCATCCACAAAGGATGTGAGGATGACATCAATAATTAAGTTGGCATATTCATCCAGAAGATGGACCAGTGTAACAAATTTGTAATCATCATCCAGTGTTCAGAGTGATGCAAACGTGCATTCCACTGACACTAACCACAGGGCTGATTGTTCAGGGTGGAATGGAGGCAGTTTAGGTTGGTTATAAAGTCTTCAAAGTGTGGGTGTGGTGTCCTGTAGTGACTGATTATGAAACATATAATTTGGAACCATTGTAGAAGTTTCTTGGAGCTCTCACAGCGTGGTTGTAGAACATGTAATGGCATATGATAAGTGAGAAAACCTGAAATTTGCAGCATGGCTGGCTGGCTTGGTTGACTTGATTGGTCCAGAATCCGTTGGAATGTTTGAGCACTGAGAATCAAATACCAGTAGCAACATGTGCAGTGCTGAATCTTATGAGAAATCTAATAATAATAAGTTGGAACATGGCAATGATTGTTGCAAGAGCTTGGGGCTGGGTGGTTTGCACAGACAAACATGGCTCCAATTTAATCAATGTTTGTCAATTAAAGCACTCACAACACTTACAGTGTATATATGGAGGCAGAATACATACACTGTCCTCACATGAAACAGTTGACATGTATGATGTGGCAGAAGATGGCTGTGTTATTAGTGTTTAGTAGAACAAAGCGAGTGAATTTCCATCCAGTGTAGTTATTGCATTAGGTGTGGGCCACCAATGTGGTAGATCTCCACTAAAGATATGGGGAGACTTATTACCTTGGTCAGAATGGTTACATGTTAATAATATTTTATTGCGAGAGAGAGACAGAGCACATCTACTCAATACAATGCTCTGAATTGAACTATGTCTGACTCTCACTCCCACAGATTGGGGCTGTAACTCTCTGGCCTGTATTACTGATGGTGCTGTTGTCCCCACATATCTCTTATTCTGGAGCATGCATGCCATAACAAAGTCTCATCCATAATTATTACATGGGATACTTTGGGGGTTATGCAATGTAGAAGATTAGGATAACATTTAACTCAAACTACAATTCCAGTTAAAATGAAGAATGCGATATTACACTGCAAAGTTTGTGTGAAATTACCTAAATGCAAGAACTTTAACTGTAACTTTATTGAAGTACTGTATTGCTGATAGTAAGTCAACTTCAGATGAACTACAATCACTGAATACGAACTGTAAATAATTTATGAAAATACTGAACTACAAAAAATAAATACACTCATGTTCAGAAAAACAGAGCACCCTGAATGACTAGAGACAGTATGTTTATATTACCAGGATATGTACATTAGTATGTTCTGCAGAAATGATTAACATTTGAACCATGTCAGCTTGCAGGTTCAGGGTCAACATCGATATTGTGGTGCAACACCACCTACCAGTAAAATGTGCCTGAGGCTCTTGTCGTCACTATAAACTGAATGTAATCTGTCAGTGTGACTTGAGCAACATGCAGGATGCCTTGCAGATGTATGAGTTAACCATACCATAAAATCTGTGAGTGTGAAAGAGGGCACATTATTGGCACAAGACAATGTGGTGCATCCACATGGGAAATTGCTGCTCATGTGGGATGAAGTGTTTTGGCAGTGCAACATTGTGCAGAATGGTTCATGGAAGGCCATAGAACATAGTGACAGGGGTTAGGTCCCACCACCCAGACCACCCCATGAAAAGATTGACACTTCATCCAAATGGCATTGCAGGACAGATCTGGATTCTACTTAGCTCTGGTGCATCAGTGGAACAGTTTTATACATGGTACACTATCAGGGATGGCTGTCTATCACTGTTTATTATGGCATGGGTTATGTGTGTGTTGTCCACTTCTCTGCCTACCTTTGATAAACGTGCAGAAATAATACTAGACAGCAATGGCATATGGAATGATGTCACTGGGGACAGGAATGCCATCAGATAGTGTTTTCAGATGAATCTAGGTTCTGTTTGTTTGAAAATGTTGGCCACATTTTGGTTCATCAAAGATGGAGGAGTGGCATCATAATGACTGCATCTGCAGAAGATATACAGTACCAACTCAAGTCTTTGTCATGTGTGTTGCTATTGGGTACAACCACGAACTGCAGCTGGTGCATGTCCAATGCATTGTGACCAGTGTGACCTACGTGGATGCACCCCACATACCATTTTTCTGCAAGACAATGCCTGGTCACATGTTTCTACATGAACATGTGCCTTCTTTGTGTCACAGGATGTCAGCCTTTTGCCCTGGCCCACTTGATCATCAGACGATGGCTGAAGCACTTTGACCCAGTGCCAACCACTACAGATGAATTTTCAAGCCAGGGAATGCAGCACGGATGGCTATACCACAGGATGCCATTCAATGAACATGTCCCTTGAATATGAATGTTCTACCTCTAATCAATCAAGTTGTTCTGTTTTTTTCTGAACATGAGAGAGTGTCAAAAATAATGCAAACAATAGTCCAGTTTATCTCTTGTGGAATTCCTAGGCAGAAAAGTGATAGTAATTACAGGACAGGCAACTATAAAGACACAGGATTCATGTTATAAACTAAAACCAAATTGTATTTGTAAACTAATTAACAAAAATAATTAAAATGTTGTTATGGATACATATTCCACCTAATTTTGATATGAGTTAATATTTTGACATGGCAACTGTTTCAGAAACATCTCAATGAATTGTAAGGTCAAATTCCATAACCAGTTTCATAAAAGCGATGAAATCCTAACTGTAAATTCAAATAAGTTTGATCAAAACAATGTATGATGTAACTTTCAGGTTTTGGAATCTATACATGGAGTAATAGCAGTAGCCATAGTATATTACTCCTACATCATGTTTTAGGCATGAAACCTGTGTCCATTTTATCTGTGCTGTTATTCGATAAATGTGTTTTAAGATTACAGTGACTGTTTCAGCTATGTTATTTATTTGATTAACTTGACAAAAATTGCCTGTTGTGCCCAGATGTTGTGCCGAGATATTCGTGTGGAGGAAGTACAACAATTCTGAGGTACACACTTCAGTCAAGATCACCGATTAACAACAAGTTAAGTAGTTGAATTTCAGCAATGAAAGCTTGTTACATTTTAAATCCTCAGCAAAAAATTGTACATAATTGCAGCTGAATCAACTTCACTTGGGAGTTTGTAACTATGAGTGAAATGTCTGGTGATAAAGTCATTGGTGACTTCACGTTCTTCGTGCTTCCCTTCAACCGTGAGAAAGTTACTTACCAGCTTGACTTGGATGTCATCCAGAACGAATTGCTGTATGTCAGGTTTTATCATGAACTTGTTGTCAGTGGTCAGAGTGAGTGATGTGCCATCAGGTTCTGAGAAGATGTGTGTGGTGGAGTCAGTCTGTGCATCCTCCATGTCACTGGTACGAGCAATGTAATGCAAGATCCGTACAATTGATGGCTCAGTGGTATGCTTCCCATGAAGCAGTACACCAAAAGTATTGGTACCTCATTAGATGACTTTGTGTGGGCTGAGTAAGGCAGCTGTAGTGAAGGTCGGATGGTATCATCCTGTATCATGGCATAATCACTAGCTTCCAGTGCTTCACGAACAAAATCTTTTGGTGAGCTGTGCACATGTGGTTGTGGTATTCTGAGCTAATCAGTATGTTCTTCAACTCATTTTATGAGAGTGAAGAGCTCTGTGCTCTCTTGTGATTGTACAGGTATCACAAATCCTATGGGCAAAGTAAGTGCCTCGCCATACAGAATCTTTGTAAGGGAAATGACTCAGTTTAGTGGCCATCATGACATATGGGCACAACCCGTAAGTGAAAGTGCCAGCACTCTACTGATCCAGTGCTTTGCATGAGATTAGCCGTTGTGAGGTAATGGTGTATGCCGCAGAGGTTACACACTTCATTAAATAGTGCTCATTTGATATGATGCCCACAGTCAGTGGCTGAAGTGTGATGTCCATATATCAACAAATGCTTCTGCCTTTTTTTTTTTTTTGCCCATTTATCCTTCAGAAGTGTGGCTTCCACCCAGTGCATCATGATGGGCAGTATCTAATGAAAACCCTTGGATTCATGGAGGAGCCCTACCAGATCAATATGGACATACTGAAACTGACCTTCCAGAATCTCATAGCAAGCAATGGTGGCTGCGGATGTTAACCAACTTAGCTATACTGAGAAGCTGTACATGTCTGCGAGTTTTAACGATCTCCTTTGTTACACACAATTGGATGACCATTAATTGTAACGAATTTTCAGGGAGTAAAAAATATCGGCCAGATCTAGTGGTAGTTTTAAAGAAAAAATACTCATCTTGTTTTCTAAGGATCTCCTCCAATCAATTGCTTGAAATTCTTCTGTCTGGAACCCAGATTATCTGGTAGGTCTGGAAATCAAATAGGGTGATGTGTTTCTCGAATAACATAGACAACAAACTGATTCATATGTAATTTTCATATTTAATTGTCCTAGATGCCTTGCTGCCATCAATTACAATGTTCACTCAGTGAAATACATTCCATCTGTATGCAACTTGAATTTTCAATTTGACCAATAATTGAACACAACAGAAAAACTTTACATCTCTCCTTCCTTCCTTCCTCCAGAAAACACAACACCCTTGCACACAGTTAACATACATCAGTAAAGACATAGGCACTTTAACATCAAAATGTAGAACATTAAATCGAAAATAATTTTCGGAAAATGAAGCTCGCTTGACAGCACAGTATAACAATTGTGACAATACATATTCAGATAAACAAAAATTTATTTTTTTGAAGTACAGTAATTTTATGAAATTTGTATTTTAGTCACAGGGGTTCAATTTTGAAAGATTTTTTTATAAAATAATTATTTTTTGCATTTCTCTTTTTAATTAGGCAGTTTCAGTTTGTTGAATGAGTTTAGTATTAAGTATCAGATTTTAAACATATTTTTCCAGTGTGAAATTTTTTTTAGACAAATTAATTTTATAGGTGTCAGGGAAAATTTTATAATTGTATTAGCATGACAGATACTACTATACAGTCGGAGATTAAAACATTTGAAATAAGATCAAAAAAATGATAAGGTCCTAAATTTGAGAATATACATGGTCCAAATGGCTTATTGCGTGTTATACACCCTGTGAGAGTTTCACTCGAATTCCACTGTGAGAAAGAGTCTCACAGGTGTGCACATTTTTTACAAATTTGAAAAGTACAACATGCAGTAAAGCAGGTGTTTATGAAATATCATCATAGCTTTCTGTGGCCTGAATAGTTGAAGGCTGGTAAAAGGATGCATCTGATATGTGCTGAATTGGTGGGTGGTGTCTGATGGTTCTTTATACTGCTGATGGTGTTGACGATGCTTTCCCCCCCCCCCCCCCCCCCTCCAGTGTATAAGCTTCAGAATCCAAAGTTCCCTAATCACATATATGAAATACAAGGTATGTCAACAAAGTAAGTTCTGTTTGGCTATATAAAACAAATGTCTACAGATACAGAAAAAATATTTATTGCATAAAAATCTACAAGTGTAAAACTACTTTTCTACATAGCTTCCAAAATTTTGCAGGCACTTGTCATAGTGTGGCACAAGTTTTTTGTATGCCTTCTTCATAGAAGGTTGCCACCTGTGTATTCAACCATGTGGTAACATGTTCTTTCAGCTCATCATCATTGAAGTGTTGACCATCAAGGACAGATTTTAGGTGTAAGAAGAGATTAAAATCACTAGGAGTGAGGTCCAGGCTGTACAGTGGATGATCAAATGCGTCCCAGTGAAATTCCTGTAAGAGTTGTTTGGTCACATTCGCCGTGAGAGGTCGGGCATTATCGTGGAGAAAAACACCTTTTGACAGTAATCCTCAGTGCTTGTTCTGTATTGCAAGGCACAATTTCTTAATAGCTTTGCAGTAACTATGTGCACTGATTGTTTGGTCTCATGGTAAGAAATCAATCAGCAAAATGCCTTTTCTGTCCCAAAAACCAGTGCACATTACTTTTTGAGGTGTCAAGATTTGCTTAGTCTTAACCTTCATTGGGGATGAAGTGTGCCTCCATTCCATTGATTGCTGTTTTGTTTCAGGGGTGTTATACGATACCCAAGTTTCATCCCCTGTGACTATCTGAGAAAGGAAACCATCGCCTTCCTCATTGTAGTGTGTCAAAAACTGAAGTGTACTGCCCATCCCTTGTTTTTTGTGTTGTTTAATAAGAATTTAGGGTACCCAATGTAAGAAAAGTTTCCGAAATTTCAGTTTTTCAGTAACAATTTCGTGACTTAGTGATTGTGAGATTTGTGGAACTTCTATAGCAAGGGCACTAAGTGTAAACTTATGGCTGTGCTTAATCTTCTCTTCAATTGTGTGAACCAGTTCATCAGTAACCACAACCGGGCATCCACTTTGTTCTTCATTGTGCACTTGATCCCATCCTTCATTGAACAGTCTGACCCATTTTCTGACCATTGGATCACTCATAGTTTTTTGTCCAGAAACCTTGCAGATTTGCCAATGAATTTCCTTTGGTTTAACTTTCTTTGCATTTAGAAAACAAATCACAGATCTGATTTCACAAGTGGCAGCATTTTCAACTGCAGCTGACATTATAAAGAAGCACTAAAAAGCACACATCAGCAACAGCAATCTGAAAATGGCATACGTGTCTTCTACTTGAGTCAGAGTAACTGCCACACATGCTCAGAACAGCAATCGTAGCACTGCCACAGATAGAAATAGAAATGGAACTTACTTTGTGGACGAACCTCATATTTCATGAGAAAATTGGAAGATAAACAAGGTTCACAGAATCTGAATTTCAAGAAAACAGAGAAACATTAAAATGACTTCTTAACTGATTTGAAGTTAAGTGAAAATAATAGCTGGCAAAAAAAACTAACTCATCTTGAAAAAGGTTACTCCTCACAAAAAAAGGTTATGTCAGATGTAATTATGCTGTTGAATTTTGTACAAATTCTAATTATCAATATTAAAGAAAAAATATTTCTACTAGGACAAAAACTGTAAAGCAAATATTAATGCATTAGGGGTAACAAGACTAAAAATAACACTCAACATTCAGTAAATTTTAACGTTGATGCACAAAATAATAAGATAAATGATTTGTTCTCTTACACACTTGACTTCCTAAAGCTACTCAATTTTTGAAAAGTTAATACTATTTTGAAAACAGTCTTTTCTGTTACTTTCATTATAACTGTAAATATGATAGCACTTGCAATGTTGTAGATTACGAGACCAAATTCACTACCGAAAAATGCGAAACCATATTTCAGGAGCAAGTCCTCTGTGCCTTTTTGGCACTACCATGGCTTACAATACCATTTTACATTGTCAATAGTTCATGAAATACTATGTGCAGCAGAGACACTACTAAAATCTCATAACATTTGATAAAGTTCTGTGTGCTACATAAGCACTACTCAGTTCCAGGATACTAGATTATGTGTATAGTAGTTGAAATATAGTAGATCGAATATAAGTCCAGTGTGCTAACATGGTACAACTTTAACTGAGGATACCATACAATAAAATCTATCACATAACTAAAAGTTCTTTATGACAATTTAAGTCCAAGTCCAGTTGAGGATACCATGAAGTGTGTTTAAACACACAGCTAAGTTCACTATCAGTTTGGTTCAACGCATGATTGAAGATACTATATACCATCAATGAAATAACTTATATTTATAAGCACTATGGTGAATGTCCATAGAACACATCATGTAACTAACACTTAAAGCACAAAAATGAAAATTTCCTCTCCATATCATGGGTTGTTTGAAATTTACATACCATTTCTGGTTGAAAATTCACTTAAAGCTAGATAGAATTGGAAAATTTCCACTTAGGTAATACGCAAAATTACATACTGTACACAGATGATATTACGTATCAAATTTTGGGAAACAAGTGCCCACAGATTTCAATAACTCTCCTGATATCTTTTACACACTTCAGTGAAGATAGGATTTGTTTATTTCAGAGTTCTGTGTCATAGACATCTACATAAAATTGCATGGCGTATTCTGCACTGCTTACAAGTAGTCCACAGACAAAGAATAGTATACATATATTACTAGTTATCAGACAGTATCTTCAAGGAATTTACAAAAATATTGAAATGTTATGCAGTATTTATGGGATGTAGGTATAGTATTTAATAGCAACGTAGTCTGTACCTGTTAGTATCTTTCAAGAATCACCATCATATTCATGGTTGCTTACATAAATAGCAAAACATCAAAGAAAATATGGAATAGCACTAAGATATTTGCAAGTCCTTGTGTGGGATATGGTTGTGTTGAAACACATAAAAACTAGAATTTCTATACAGATAAATGTTGATCATTTCATGTTCCAATAAGTCACAGCATGGTTGTAGCAAATGGTGCATATCAAGCAAAAGACAAATTCAGTATAGTGTCTCCCATCTGGGGTAAAAGGTTTCAAAAACTTAGTATATACCTCATCATGTTTTCAGAAAAGTAACAAAATAGCTCCTACCTCTCATCAGGTTTCCTGAATCACTAACAAAACAGTTATATGTCTCAAGTGTATAGTCTGATACAATAAGTAGTTTAATTCATAAAACTTTTGAGTACTGAATACAACCATCAAGTGTTCAGATGTGTCACCCAGACTTACCATGTATGGTTCAGTGTAAGTGTAAAAAATTTCATAAGTTCAGAAATAAGCAGTATTCACTTGTCATTACCTTTCAACAGTGTACAAATATGTAGTGGTGTATAGCTATAGTTATTAATACACTAAAAACAGTCCTATTTTCAAGTGTCTGGTTTTTGACATTTATTACCAACAAGATGCTTCATCACTTTTCAGTGTACAGATTACTGACACATTGCCTAATTACAAAAGATGTCACACTTCACATAGAATCAACCTTTCTGCATAAATATAACTGAGTATTTACTTGCATCTGTTATTTCACATCAAAAACAACTTGCATTACAAAAATTTCCCTAACGAGTTCTTACCTAACTTAATTCTCCTCATTATATCTGTAATACATCAATAGTTCATTAAATACATCAAATATCTCCTCATTGCATCAACATAATAACTTCACCTCATATCCTCATAATATCACGTCATCACTCCAATAAAAACTCCATAATAATAATCATCGCCTAAGAAAAATCATCTGATTCATATTACACAATAGATCCACCTCACAAAATAACATCTCATAGCAGCAGACCTCACAAGTGGTATAGCTTTCCCTCTAATGACAGAAACAGACATTACACTATTTACATGTTTTATTACTTTACTGTGTGTAATCATTGCACTGCTTGCACAATGTATTACTGTATACAATCATATTACTTCCACTTAAGGGTCAGAAAGGTAACACTCCCTACAATCACTTCATTACTTTCAAATACACTTCACTAGGCAACTATACATTCACTTGTTACATTATACAAACACTTTGAAAACTAGTGCATCCGGTGTACTCTTCTACAAATAGCTATATATACCATATACTTCCTCAGAATTTACCAAAAATTGTGTATACACTGTGTATTAATCTCATTACTCCTACAATTATACAACCTTTTACACTTTCATGTTTACTGGTTACTTAGGGTGTTCAACATGTTGTTGTTGTTGTGGTCTTCAGTCCTGAGACTGGTTTGATGCAGCTCTCCATGCTACTCTATCCTGTGCAAGCTTTTTCATCTCCCAGTACCTACTGCAACCTACATCCTTCTGAATCTGCTTAGTGTATTCATCTCTTGGTCTCGCCCTACGATTTTTAACCTCCACGATGCCCTCCAATACTAAATTGGTGATCCCTTGATGCCTCAGAACATGTCCTACCAACAGATCCCTTCTTCTGGTCAAGTTGTGCCACAAACTTCTCTTCTCCCCAATCCTATTCAGTACCTCCTCATTAGTTATGTGATCTACCCATCTAATCTTCAGCATTCTTCTGTAGCACCACATTTCGAAAGCTTCTATTCTCTTCTTGTCCAAACTATTTACCGTCCATGTTTCACTTCCATACATGACTACACTCCATACAAATACTTTCAGAAATGACTTCCTGACACTTAAACCTATACTCGATGTTAACAAATTTCTCTTCTTCAGAAACGCTTTCCTTGCCATTGCCAGTCTACATTTTATATCCTCTCTACTTTGACCATCATCAGTTATTTTGCTCCCCAAATAGCAAAACTCCTTTACTACTTTAAGTGTCTCATTTCCTAATCTAATTCCCTCAGCATCGCCCGACTTAATTCGACTACATTCCATTATCCTCGTTTTGCTTTTGTTGATGTTCATCTTATATCCTCCCTTCAAGACATCATCCATTCCGTTCAACTGCTCTTCCAAGTCCTTTGCTGTATCTGACAGAATTACAATGTCATCGGCGAACCTCAAAGTTTTTATTTCTTCTCCATGGATTTTAATACCTACTCCGAATTTTTCTTTTGTTTCCTTTACTGCTTGCTCAATATACAGATTGAATAACATCGGAGAGAGGCTACAACCCTGTCTTACTCCCTTCCCAACCGCTGCTTCCCTTTCATGTCCTTCGACTCTTATAACTGCCATCTGGTTTCTGTACAAATTGTAAATAGCCTTTCGCTCCCTGTATTTTACCCCTGCCACCTTTAGAATTTGAAAGAGAGTATTCCAGTCAACATTGTCAAAAGCTTTCTCTAAGTCTACAAATGCTAGAAACGTAGGTTTGCCTTTCCTTAATCTTTCTTCTAAGGTAAGTCGTAAGGTCAGTATTGCCTCATGTCTTCCAGTATTTCTACAGAATCCAAACTGATCTTCCCCGAGGCCAGCTTCTACTAGTTTTTCCATTCGTCTGTAAAGAATTCGTGTTAGTATTTTGCAGCTGTGGCTTATTAAACTGATTGTCCGGTAATTTTCACATCTGTCAACACCTGCTTTCTTTGGGATTGGAATTATTATATTCTGCCTGAAGTTTGAGGGTATTTCACCTGTTTCATACGTCTTGCTCACCAGATGGTAGAGTTTTGTCAGGACTGGCTCTCCCAAGGCCGTTCCAATGGAATGTTGTCTACTCCGGGGGCCTTGTTTCGACTCAGGTCTTTCAGTGCTCTGTCAAACTCTTCACGCAGTATCGTATCTCCCATTTCATCTTCATCTACATCCTCTTCCATTTCCATAATATTGTCCTCAAGTACATCGCCCTTGTATAGACCCTCTATATACTCCTTCCACCTTTCTGCTTTCCCTTCTTTGCTTAGAACTGGATTTCCATCTGAGCTCTTGATGTTCATACAAGTGGTTCTCTTATCTCCAAAGGTCTCTTTAATTTTCCTGTAGGCAGTATCTATCTTACCCCTAGTGAGAAAAGCCTCTACATCCTTACATTTGTCCTCTAGCCATCCCTGCTTAGCCATTTTGCACTTCCTGTCGATCTCATTTTTGAGACGTTTGTATTCCTTTTTGCCTGCTTCATTTACTGCATTTTTATATTTTCTCCTTTCATCAATTAAATTCAATATTTCTTCTTTTCAACATAATTTGATAAATTTGTACATTTTGTAAAATTCCTTTACCTTACCTTTTTGGTATGGTTGAAAAACTTTTTTTTCGCTATTTCTGTTTGTAGTGAAAAAAAAGTTTTTCAACCATACCGAAAAGGAAAGGTAAAGAAATTTTACAAAATGTACAAATTTATCAAATTATGTTGAACACCCTAAGTAATCAGTAAACATGAAAGTATTACTTTTGTACTCAGAGAATAATCAAATAGGTGTTAACTCTCTGAATTTTACATAACCAGTGTTGTATAGGTTTTATGTTTCTGTTTACTGTCAAAAATTACTGTTCACCAATGTTTCTGCTCAAAATATGTGTGTCACTCTCTCAAAATGTTAACCATACATTACCCAAAATCTAAGACAGTTGAAGATACTACCAAACATTTTATAAACTAATGACTGGATAGGAGGAAGAGTAAGTGACAGCACCACTGAAGTGTCTCATACAGATCTTGGGACCCCCTACTTGTCTTCTGCAAATTTTGACAACTAAATTTTTTGGATGTATGGTTTCAATGCAATAATATTTCTTAAACCTGGGAGTTTCCTGGACTTGGGGTATACCAGTCTGTATGCAGTGGGGTGGGGGATTTCAAACTACTTCAAAGGGTCCAATGTAAATATGAAAGAATTTCTTAAGTTCAGAAGTGAGTAATTTTGATTGTTCGTGAGTCTTAACAAGCATCAAGTCACCAAGATTTATCTGAGTGGTTTTAACTTTGTTGTCATTTCTCTTTTCCTAGCATCACCTTGTTTACTTCATTATGTTTCTAACGATTTCTTCTCTTTACTGGACTGTACAAGTTGGGAAATCTATGGATTCATTTATGAAATTTGGTGGATTCCTATTAAACATAACTTCAACCTGTAGTTGACTGTAGTAAACTTTTATAACATATTCAAAATCTGCAACATGTTGAATCCAAGATGTATGTTTATGGCTACAGTACATTCAACACAATCTCCTAATCATTCGCCTGCTTCTCTCTGCTGGGTTACTGGATGGGTTTTAGGCAGATATTAAAATTTGTTTAATTTTTGTTCTTTGAATCATATATCTCCAATTATTTGCAATGAATTGTGACCCATTATCTGATAAGATGGCTTCAGATTTACCTACTGTACAGACATACTTGTTTTAACTATTAAATGCAGTTGCATGCCTAGTGGATTTCCTAATAGGGTAGAGTTTAATAAATTTTGAGAAAATGTCTACCATCACCATAACGTAATTGTATCCTCCTTTTGATGGGGGGAAGAGTCCATAAAGATAGACAGCAATGAGACTTAATGTTTTTTCGGATAAAATATTCTGCATCAGACAGTGACTAGTTTGGTTACTCACCTTTACTCTTTTGCATTTGTCACAACTAGCAACAATTTTCTTAAGATGTTTTGACATACTATAAAAATAAACATTTTCCTGTAATTTTTGTAAACATTTTTGTGTACCAAAAGTCCATAGCTTTCATGAGAATAACTAACTAATTTTTCAATAAATTGTTCTGGTAAACATAATTTCCAAACATCTAGGTCTTCTTTGGTTCTACGAAACAGTATACCTTTGTAGAATTCTGCATCTTGTAGCCTTCTCTTAAGAGTGTCTATCTGAGTTAATTCATTAAAATGTTGGTCTAAGTGTGCAAGCTTCATGGTCTGGTCTTTGCGGAACTCTTTCATCCCCCCTCTCTGCTCCCTGTACATCAGACCATTTAAAAACTCACTCTTTATCCTTGTCTGTTCAGTATTAGACTAAATATTTTTCAAGAAACACTTTTCAAATTCATATATAGATAAATTGCTGCAGCGAATTCGGTTGGCCCATGACAAGGCTTCCCCTTCTAATGATCTTTTAATAAGCTTAATTTTTAATTCATCACTCATACCACAGAGAAAACTATCACGGCAATGTTGTGTAGAATCAACTGGATGAAAATGCTCGTCACCGGGGAATCACTTCAGTCGCATAGTAGGAAAGCTTGGGTGTCCTACATTACAGAATGTTTATAGACAATTTGAATCTTGTATAGGAGAACATTATTTCACCTGGTTCACTAAAAGAATTTTGTATGATTTTTGTATACAATGTATTATATTTTAGGCTAAAATGTATTAAAAGAAATTAATTTGTTTCAATCAAAATGTATTAACTCTGTATGTATAGTTAAAATTACTCTTCTTTTAGAAACATTTGAAATTATGAAATATCTGGCATACTTAAATTTCATATTATTAATTGCACAATCTAATGCTAATTATTAAATTTATTTCTGGATTCATTTATGAAATACTGATATGACTTGTGAAGATTCTTCTTTTGTCAAGAAAGTTTGTAAACTCTTTTGTTTTGTAAACTCTTTGGAATATGGGTAATACTGCAGAATGAGTCAGTAGTGGTAGGCAAACCTATGATGGAATAACAATGTAAATTTCTGTTTTATGGAAGTGGAGATTGTAAAGTCAGTGTGATATAGAAGAATAAAAAAACATGTAAAATCACTCAACAGGCTTACTTAAAATTTATCTAGTCATCTCGAACCCACAAAGTTAAAAAATTTCAGCCTTAAGAATCTACCTCTAGACATGATGAGCTGCATCCAACAATGAGAAAATGAAAATAAGTAAAGAAGTTATTTGTGCATCTTATGTCTCTTGATGCTTTTGAAACAAATCAATTTTATGAAGAGACAAAAAAATGTACTGGTGATATGTGTGGGATAGTAAGATTACACACTGTTTATAATCCAAGCACTTCATTCTTGGTTTTCCACTCTTATTATTCCCTCTTGGCTCTTGTACATTTTGTATATTACCCGTCATCCATATAGCTTACCCCTATTTTCTCAGAATTTCGAACATCTTGCGCCATTTTACATTGTCGAAGGCTTTTTCCGGGTTGACAGATCCTATGAACATGTCTTGATTTTTCTTTGGTCTTGCTACCATTGTCAACCGCAATGTCAGAATTGCCTCTCTCATGTCTTTACCTTTTCTAAAGCCAAACTGATCGTCATTTAGCACATCCTCAATTTTCTTTTCCATTCTTCTGTATATTATTCCTGTCAGTAACTTGAATGCATGAGCTGTTAAGCTGATTGTGCAATAATTCTCACACTTGTCAGCTCTTGCAGTCTTCAGAATTGTGTGGATGATTTTTTTTCCGGAAGTCAGATGATATGTCACCAGACTCATACATTTTGTTGCCACTTCCCCAAATGATTTTAGAAATTCTCAGGGAATTTTATCTATCCCTTCAGCCTTATTTGGTCTTAAGCCCTCCAAAGTTCTTTTAAATGCTGATTCTAATACTGTATCCCCTATCTCTTCTAAATCATTTCCTGTTTCTTTTTCTGTCACATCAGACAAATCTTCCCCCTTATAGAGACTTTCAGTGTATTCTTTCCACCTATCTGCTCTCTCCTCTTATTTTAGCAGCGGAATACCCATTGCACTCTTAATGTTACCACCCTTGCTTTTAATGTCACCGAAAGGTTGTTTTGATTTTCCTGTATGCTGAATCTGTCCTTCCAATAATCATTTCTTTTTCAATTTCTTCACATTTTTCATGCAGCCATTTCATCTTAGTTTCCCTGCATTTCCTATTTATTTCATTCCTCAGTAACTTGTATTTTTGTATTCCTGAGTTTCCCACAACATTTTTGTACTTCCTCCTTTCATTGATCAAATGAAGTATTTCTTCTGTTACCCATGGTTTCTTCACAGTTACCTTCTTTGGCCCTATGTTTTTCTTTCCAACTTCTGTGACGGCCCTTTTTAGGGATGTCCATTCCTCTTCAACTGCACTACCTACTGAGCTATTCCTTATTGGTGTATCTATAGCCTTAGAGAAATTCAAGTGTATCTCATCATTCCTTAGTACTTTTGTATTTTACTTCTTTGCGTATTGATTCTTCCTGATTAATGTCTTGAATTTCAGCCTACTCTTCATCACTACTATATTGCAATCTGAGTCTATATCTGCTCCTTGGTACACCTTACAGTCCAGTATCTGATTTCGTAATCTCTGTCTGACCATGATGTAATCTAACTGAAATCTTCCCATATCATTCAGCCTTTTCCAAGTATACCTCCTCCTCTAGTGATTATTGAACAGAGTATTCACTATTACTATCTGAAACTTGTTACAGAACTCAATTAGCCTTACTCCTCTCTCATTCCTTGTTTCAAGCCCATATTCTCCTGTACCCTTTTCTTCTACTGCTTCCCCTACAACTGCATTCCAGTCTCCCATGACTATTAGATTTTCGTCTCCCTCTACATACTGTATTACCCTTTCAATATCCTCATACACTTTCTCTGTCTCTTTGTCCTCAGCTTGCGATGTCCACATATATACCTGAGCAATCATTGTCGGCATTGGTATGCTGTCGATTCTCATAAGAACAACCCTATCAGTGAACGTTTCACAGTAACACAGTCTCTGCCCTCCCTTTCTATTCATAATGAATCCTACTTCCATTGTACCATTTTCTGCTGCTGTTGATATTACCTTATACTCATCTGACCAGAAATCCTTGTCTTCTTTCTGTTTCATTTCATTGACCCCTACTATATCTAGATTGAGCCTTTCCATTTCCCTTTTCAGATTTTCTAGTTTCCCTACCATGTTCAAGCTTCTGACACTCCAGGCCCTGATTTGTAGAATCTTATCCTTTCATTGATTACACAGTCTTTTTCCCCCCTGGCAGTCCCCTCCCAGAGATCTGGAATCTTTTGCCAATGGAGAGATCATCATGACACTTTTCAATTACAGGCCACATGTCCTGCGTACACACGTTATGTGTGGTTTCCATTGCCTTCTGCATCCTCATGCCATTGATCACTGCTGATTCTTCTGCCTTTAGGGGCAGTTTCCCACCCCTAGGACAAGAGAGTCCCCTGAACCTCTGTTTGCTCCTCCGCCCTCTTTGACAAGAATGAGGGTGACTTCTTATGCCGGAAGTCTTCAGCTGCCAATGCTGATTATTATTCAAAATTTAAGCATTGGCAGGATTCAAACCTGGGACTGAGGACATTTTGCTTACTAATCAAGGACACTACCCCTAGACCACGGGTGCAGGGAGCAACAATGAATATCAAAACAAAAATGGCAACTAAAACAAGAAGAAAGATTTATATGATCAGCAAACTAGACAGAGAAACAATAGTGTCATACCTCAGTGATGAACTTGAAACTTGTAGCTCAGGACAGGACTCTGAAGAGAAACTATGGCACAAGTTTACAAGAATAGTTGACCATGAACTGGATAGATATGTACTCAATAGAACAGTTCATAATGGGAGAGAGCCTCCATGGTATGGTACTACTGCATTAAGAAGTATGAACAAAGCATAGGGCTATAGATAGGGAGACGCTAAATGGAACATGTTTGGCAGTCAAAAGAGCAATGCGTGAAGCCTTCAGTGACTACTGTAGCAGAATATTGTCAAATGATCTTTCACAAAATCCAAAGAAATTCTGGTAATATGTAAAGGCTCTTACAAGGGAAAGGCCTCAGACATGGCCAATCAATTCGGCTAAAATTTGGCAGGTCACTTGTGTACAACCTAACATGAAGGACTCTAAGATATTTTTGCTCAACACCCCCACAATTTTGAGAAAATCACCCCTAAAGGTTATGACAAGCAACCGACTCAAAATTGGAGGGATCGATAGATAATTGTAAATAGAGCATTTTTCATCATCAGGTATGGGGTCCGCAAACAGACTTTTCCAGAAATCAAGGAAAGAAATTTTTACAACAGCCGCTTCTGTACGCACACGGTAAATGCTTTTTGCCGACAGCGCCGATAGTGCAATGGTTAAGGTAACTAGCTGGGAATCGGAAAACCCAGGCTCGAATCTCGAAGAAACCTAGCGGATGTTATTCTTTTCGTTTGTATTTTTCCATATCCTAATTGATAGGGATAGGAGAGTTAATAAGTTAAGAAAATCAATAAGGAATGATAATAATAAAGCAGGCAAACTAATTTCCCAAACGTCATGAGTTAGTAAAGTATTAAACTTTTAAGCCTTGTCACAAGAGAACAACTCTGAGTAAGAGTGCTGCGAATTCCTCACGAGGGGTCACAGATGGCCAACCACATGCGCTTGTTTACAGCGAGGCATGGGGCAGAGTGCACACGGGGAGAGTTATGTTGTCCCGGTTGCCTCTTCGTCATATCGTAGTTGTGAACCTGGAAGAGTGAAGGCGTCCAGCATGAGCCTTATAGATGTCAATTGGAAAGAGTTGTTTTCCGCCATTAGGCTGCCGTGAACCTCACGGATCCATGTAGTGATTTTTCCATCGTTTATGCACCAAATGAAATACATTTTGTGAAT
Source organism: Schistocerca nitens (assembly GCF_023898315.1). Lineage (NCBI taxonomy): Eukaryota > Metazoa > Arthropoda > Insecta > Orthoptera > Acrididae > Schistocerca > Schistocerca nitens. The sequence goes on along the minus strand of NC_064623.1, from coordinate 79,467,485 downwards.
GAATACAGCGTTCTTCCATAAGAAACATATGACGAGTTCTGTATGTAGTTTGTAGTAATAAGCTTGTCTGTTGTGCCGTAGTAACTACTTATTGTTTGTAGTGTCACATCTTTCAGGTGCATAATCTGAATAATGGAGGATGTACACCCTTCGACTAGTGATGTAATATATAGTTGGGAGCCTGTCACAGACAATGGGAAGTGGGAAGTTACCAACACTGTGTTTTGGTTTGTAAAAGTGTTACAAGACAGATGCATTATCAATGCACTACCGGAAGCAGGCAGTTCTGTTTCTCGGCATTCCAGATTGATAGAAGCACCTATCATCGAGCGATTTTTGGAACTAACTAACAAAATTACTTTTATTGATACTGAAGTACTATACCATGAAGACGAAGCAGAAGGTGATTCAGTGGAAGATATCCTGACTAGTGAATAACAAAATGGTCATAACACTTTGGAAATCTCCACGTCACTGGGAATATGTGCTTCATTTGTTCCCGATGAGTATTATGAACCGGATACTAAACGATTGAACTACGGTGCTATACCCCTTGAAGTAAAAGTAAAGGTGGTAGCACTAGCCAGGAATCATCCAAACTGGAACTTACAAGCACTGCAAAACAATGGAGCAACAACAGCCCTGAAAAGGAAGAAGGACTTGAAATTGTGGGAAACTGATATCGTTAAAGAAGGGGCAAGATACGACAAATACCAGGTGATAAATAAGTGGACATATGACCAATTTGTTGAATCTCGTTGTCGTAATGAGAATGTAACAACAAGACTACATCAGGAGTGGGCTGCAGGTGCAGCCCTTCAATATACGGCCAACAAGGATTTTACGTTTGCTGCATCATTATCTTGGGCAAAAAATTTCAAATTGGAGTATAAATTTCATCAATGGCACATCACTAAATACGTCTGTCATAAGGAGATACAAAATATAGAAGATATACAGAAAGTGGCGGCTCTTTTCAGCATGCAAATGGCATCACTTATGATTGGTTTTAATTGTGATTACATGATCAACACCGATCAAACAGGATGTGAGTATCGGGTGAACATTCGACACACGTTATCGCATAAGGGAGAAAAACGAACCCTTGTCACAGTTGGTGGTAAAAACAAACTAACACATTTGCACACGGTGCAATATGCCATCACAGCCTCTGGAAAAGTGTTGCCTAAGGTTTTCCTGTGTTTACAAGAAACAAACGTCACATTTGGTCCTCGGGTTATAGAAGAGGTCAATCGTTTAACCGACTCGTTAAAAAATGCTTACATACCTACTCCAAATCTGGGAAATTGATGAATGCGATTTACAGAACATTTCTTGAGAATGTTTTAAAACCATACGTTTCTGATAACAAGTTTTGTCTAATATTGGATTCCTGGAATGGACAAATTAATACTACAATATATGACACAATGTTTATAGATGGCGAGGGTCAGCGAACGTGCACAGTAAAAGTAATACCGCCAAACTGCACACCTGTGCGCCAGCAGCATGACATTTATTTCTATCGCCAGGTTAAAAACTTTATGTCCAGGCTTCAGAACTGCAGTGTGCTTCTGGAAACCCAGCGGGAATTGCATAACCACGCGGATGCAATAACTACTCACAGCATAATTCATAACCAACTTTCAGCACCGATTTTTCAGGCAGTGATATCGTATGCCTGGTACGCATCAAAATTAATTCCCGAAAAAGATATATTTTTAAATGTAAACCAAGTTTGTTTTCTGCCGACTCTTTGGAAGGAACAGTGTAGCTGTCAAAAGATTGCATTCATTAGATGTTCTTGGTGCCGTGAGTATATTTGTTTCGAATGTTTATATGAGAAGTACCAACCATCTAGTTAGTTGTTCGAAGAAAAGTGAGGACACGTAACAGTGACTGGAAGAGCCATTGTAAGGTGACCTGGAGTAACATTTTAGTTGTTTACTATCCCAAGAGGTTTGAGAAATGTATTTGCCTACCTTATTATTCTCATTCCTTATTGATTTACTTGTCTTATTAACCCTCCTATCCCTATCAATTGAGATATTGAAAAATACAAATGAAAAGAAGAACATACGCTAGGTTTCTTCGAGATTCGAACCCAGGTTCTCCGATTCCCAGCCAGTTATCTTGGCTGCTGCGCTATCGGCGCTGTCAGCGAAAAGCGTTTACCATGTGGGTACAAAAGCGGCAGTTGTAAAAGTTTCTTACCTTGATTTCTGGAAAAGTGTGCGTTCTCAGACCCCATACCTGATGATGAAAAATGCCCTATTTACAATTATCTATCAATCCCACCAGTTTTTAGTCCACTGCTCATCATAACCTTTAGGCATGATTTTCTCAAAAACGTGGGGGTGTTGACTCAAAATATCTTTCCTTCGTTTTAGGTTGTACACAAGCAACCTGCAAAATTTGAGCCAAATCGGTTGGCCATGTCTGAGGGCTTCCCCCTGTTAGTGTCACCAAAGTCAGTGTCCAGTCACTCATGGGTGAGACTGGAACTGAAGTTGAGAGTAGCAAAGCAAAAGATTAAATGCTTAAATCTGTTTTTCAATGTTCCTTTACAAAAGAAAAAACTAGGAATATTGTCCCAATTTAATTTTCATGCCACTAAAATATGAGTGAAATAGATATCAGTGTTAATGGCATTGGGAAACAGCTTAAATTGTTAAAACTGAACAAAGCTCCAGGGCCTGATGAAATCCCTGTCAGATTCTATACCCAATTTGCAGCTGAGTTAGCCCCTCTGTTAATTAGAATCTATCATTGATCTCACAAACAGAAAACTGTGCTCAGTAGTTGGATGAAAGTACAGGCCACACTTGTCTACAAGAAGGGTAGTAAAAGTGATCCACAGAACTACTGACCAATATCATTCACATCTATTTGTTGTAGAATCTTAGAACATATTCTGAGTTCAAACATAATGAGGTATACTGAACAAAAAGACCTCCTCCATGCCAACCAGCATGGATTTTGAAAACATAAGTCGTGTGAAACCAAGTCATACTTTCCTCACGTGACATACTCAAATCCTTGGCTCAAGGCAGTAAGGCAAATGCATTATTTCTCAGTTTCCAAAAAGCATTTGACTCAGTACCACACCTACACTTATTATTGTTGTAACTTCCTTTATACCCTTTGTGGTTCTTCAGTGGATACAGAAGCAAGAAACATATGCAGTTCAGGGACAGGGAATTCAGATATTAATTTATTCTGTATCTGATATCAAATAATAACACATATCTTTGTTTGCTGTAATTGCAGCATCAGTTTCTAACAGTAGATTTGAATGCTGAAATATATACAGATACAAAGGTTTACAATTCCCTCAGTCTTCAATACAATGACTACTCCATAGATGAAGAGTCACAACAGCTGTGAAAGTCTGTAAGTGTTATGAAATAGCAAACACACAAAATGGGCTGTGTGCATAAATGTTTGAACTTAAGTATACCCACAACTGGAGCTCCAGAGAGGCGATGCTTGGATATCATTGGCAGTAGCATAAGTGTTTGTGGCAGCACCCTCATGCCAGGGTGGCAGCTGTAGGAAACATGGCAGTGTGACTGGTGGTGCACATGTCTTCAAGTGCAGCCAACCGGATGGCAGACGATACTGCGCCCTTCCCACACAACTTTGAAGGCATGGGGAGAGGCCTGTTCTGTAGATAGTGATGAGGCTGGTTGCTTGGCTGGGGGCATAACAGACCATCCCACATTCCAATATTGTGCCTTGCAAGCACTAGGGAAACTGCCCCCGGAAACTATGCATAGGGTGCATCCGAGGACACCGGTAGGGGCATAGACAATGCTGTAGAGGGTGTCAGTGACTATCCAATGGTGACAGCGTCAATACCTATGGGAGAGGTGACCTGCAGTGTTGACGGCAAGTGCAGCCCAGGTGGGCAGGTATTGGTGAGGCAGCCATGGGTGGAGACACCCACTCGGTAAGTGGTGTAGGAGGCTACATTTTATCAGGTGTATGTAGCTTCATCATGGTAACCAGACATTATGCACTGAAGAAATCTGAAACAGTACAAATTATGACATTATCACTGAATTCATTGAGCTATGACTGATTTTGGTGGCACTGGTGACTGCAACACCATTAGAACATGGTGAGACAAGCATTGTCCTGACATGCTGTATTCCATTTTGTTTGCAAAATACAGAAGCAAGTGCCTTGGTAGTGCTGGCAGAATACATTGAATGCACTGGAATAACAGAAGGATATTTGCTATAGGCAAAAACAATAATCATCCAATGCATTTGCCAAAAGGGGCCAGCAAAGTCTACATGAGGCATTGGCATGGAGTATCAGAATGTGGCCAGGAGAAAAATTGTTGGTGCAGAGCGGCTTCATTGGACACACATGCGCAACAGTGTACCATCACATATTCTATTTACTTATCTGAACCAAACCGTGTACAATTTTGGCACACTGGTCGCTTAGTGTGAGCTGTTCCCCAATTACCTCTATGAAGAAGATGTTGCAGCGAGGTGGGGATTAACACTCCTGTCTGTTCATTAAGCGTGTGAATCAGAATCACATCATTCAGAAGAGATAAACTGGTGTGGTGCAGAAAATGTCTTTACACTAAGGGATCAGGTATACATTTCTGAGAGTGCAGCCAACCTTTTTGAATGCAACTCTTTAGTAACCTTAGTGATTGGTCATGCTCTGTGGCTTGTGCAATCCACAGTGAATCAATAGGAAAAGAATCCAGTGCTTGAGAATCAGAAGAATCAATACTTAAACAAGAAGCTTCCAAATCATAAAATGCTGCATCTGTGCCAACAGGTAAATGAGACAATGTGTTGGTGTTTGCATGTTGCCCTGTCAGTGGATACGGTATTTGATACCAGTAATTTGACAATAAGAGTGAACAATGTCAAAGCTTTTGCACACTGTGGTCAGGAACTTGTTTCGACATATTTAACAGTGCAGTCAAGGCTTATGGTCCATGTCCAGGAAAAATTTTCTGCTGTACAGGTAATGATGAAATTGTGTGACTTCATATGCAGGGCTTCCTTCTCCAGCTGACTATAATTAGTCTGTATTGTTCAAAATTTTGGAAGCAAATGTGATGGGACATACTGTGTAGGCAATTTTGTGGGATAAAACCACTACAAATTCATGGGGCAAGGTATCTACAGAAAGCACAAATGGTTTGAGCAGATAGTAGTGCATAAAGCAAGGTTGATGAAGCAATGAATTTTTCAGTCTTTCAAAGCTTGGTCACAGTCTTTTATCCATACTCAATTTTTCAAGAACAGCTAGCAGTACAATTCTTTGGAGATGGTAATTTCTGAATTGCTTGCAAATGTTTTCTTGAAGGAAAAGCATCATTGGTGTCAGTGATACACCCTAATTATTCAGTTGTGTTGAAAAAATAACATATCTGTAAATTACATTTGAGGCTCGCCTCAGTGAGAACTTGAAAAAGTCAGTCAAAATTCTTGAGTTGTTGTTCTGGTGTTTGTCCAGAGATGATTGTGTCCTCAAGATAATTAAAACAAGAAAGCACCTTGGATATTACTTGTTCAAGAAATTTTTGAAGCAATGCAGGCATGGAAGCACTTCCAAAAGGTAGGCCTCGGTATTCAAGCAAGCTGACATGACTGTTCACAAAAAAAATGTTTTGTCTCTTTGTTCCATGCTAATTGAAGACAGACATCTGCAAGATCAGTTTTTTGGAAGAACTGTCCATCCACTGGGCAATCCATAATACCCTCAATACAGGGGATTGGGGAGGAGTCAATAACTGTCCATGAAATTACCGTGCTTTTAAAATCTGCATGTAGATGGATCTTCCCACTTGGTTCACAAGTGACAACTAACCGTGATACCCACTGACTTGCTGAAATTGGTTTTAAGACACCAATAGATTCTAGTCTCTGAATTTCCATAGTGATGTCATCACTTAATGCATGCAGCATAGGGTGTGTATGGCAAAACTTTGGTTGCAATTTAGCTTTCAATGCAATGTGGCCATGAAAATCTTTTGCACATCCTAGAGTATCATTGAACAAATGTTGGTACTTGACACAGAGTTGGTGAATTGTGGGATGGGAAAATTTTGTGTCAATGGCGTGCACATTATTCTGTATGTCTAATCTGAAGGAATCGAACACATCCATGATAAAAATATTTGGGCTCATGCCTGAGTGAACTACAGTGAGAGGTACTTTCTTAGTCATGTTTTTGTATTTTGCAGCTAAGTGGCACATTCCAAGCATTGAAATGCTGTTGCCAATGTAGGCAGTGAGATGCAGACTTGATGTTCACAAAAGTGGTTGGCCAATTTTTTCACATGCATCTAGGTTAAGCAATATGACAGAAGCTCAGTATCTAGTTGAAAAGGCACTGACTGGTTACAAATCTACAACATAATCCACAGTTTTTTAGGAGTTTTCTGAATACAATTGTCCATTTCATGTTGTGGAAAACAGTTCACCATTCCACAAGTACACTTGAGCACTTTCATAAATTTCAAGATTGGGAGAGCCTGTTCAAAGTGTGTGGTATTCACTTTGAAAGCATGTATGTGCATTTTCTGCATCTCAACTGTCTGATTTTTGAGCAGGAGGAGGCACAAAATCTGAACATAAAATTACATTTATTTCTATCCGTTCCTGCATTGAATTATTCCCGCGTGAAACAGAGGAGGGCTTTCAAACTTTTGGAGCCTTACCAGTTTGGCATGTCCTGTGCAGTGACAAAAATTGTATTCAGCTTGTCTGAAAAAGCAATTCTTCTGAAAAAGCAATTCTTCTAATCACAGGTGACATAGCATTTCATATAAGATTTCACTTCATGCAGAGCTGAAGCAGTGGATTAGCATTCTGTCATCATGGTAAATGCTTTATGCAATTGTGCGTCCAGCCTCGCTTTCATGGTACTGATTTTGAAGTGCTGGGGTCATGGTGGTGGCTGTGGCACTGGTTCTTTATCACAAGTGATGTGATAATTGGTAGACACAGTATCGCACAACTACATCTTGAACTTCATATGCATCTATAACTTTAAGCACTTCATTAAGGCTAGCGTTGTGATGCTATAGAATTTCAGCTCTCAATCTCTGATCTGATAGATTCTGAATAAAAGCATCATGACGCATTTCATCCTGATAATTCACGCCACACACAATGGAAATTACAGTCCCTAGTGGTACCCTGCAATCCCACACGTCCACGCTTCATAGGATTGGTTGCTACAATGTTGTGTGTACAAAAATTTATACCGTGCAGCAGCAACGTATATTTGTCCCTTGAAAAATTCATCTAATCTTCCAATTATGACCACGTAGGGCTCAGTTTTGGGCTCACTGGGGGGAAATAATTTCACTAACAGCCAGCCATGTACACTTCTACACATTAAAAGAAAAATGCACAGTGTGATTCACATGTGATTTTGTAGGTGTTGATGCAACTGTGGTATGTACTCTTTCAATGTTACCTTCTTCTCATCGGACTGTTTGAAGGCCTGAGATGGCAGCTGAACTCCATCTTTAGCTTCTGAAGCCTCTTGCTGCTGGGCTGCTTGCACTTACATAAGGCAAGAAACTGCTGACAACAGTTCTGTTATTTGTTGACTCTGAAACACAAGAGATGTTAGATGGTGCTCAGCACTTAGATGTTGATCTCCCTGGTCTGCAGTGATTCCTTAAATACATCAACTTAATTATTTCAATTTCTATATTACAACTCAATGTATCCACACACAAAAAATAAGTCAATAGAAACAAAAAAAATCCTGCTCTGGTGTCCAAAGCTCCTTGTTCTACTAAACCCATCCTCATCACCAATATGTTCTAACTTCCTTTGCACACTTTGTGACTCTTCAGTGGATTAGGAGCAAGAGACAGATGTGGTTTATGAGCAGAGAATTCAGATAGTACCTTATTCTACATTTAATATCAATTTAGATATTTATTTATTGGTCCATTTCATCATTTCTTCACATAGTTACAAATTGATATTGGACAAGTCGATTTTTGTGAGTGATGAGGTGAGACAGTGTGAATTTATGTGATGAGTATGAAATGTACATCTACTACAACATGAATAAGTTTTTGTATTGTATTGTATTTATTGGTCCAGTAAATCTTACATGTACAGTACAGTACATCAGATATTGGACAGGTCAAAGTATATCTTACAATTAAAACACTTTAGAAACTAGAAAATTATGTTCACAAAATTTTACAGCACTTCATATACTGGGCAAGTCAATGTGTAATTTATAATTAAACCACATTAGAAACTTGAAGTTTACAACTGAATACATGTATAAGCCAATATTAACGATTACAGTATCTGCATGATCCTCACTTAAGCTCTAAGGATTTTTGAGGAACTCTTCTACACTATGAATTGACATGTACACTAGAGAATTACATTCACAGAATTTTACTTCATATACTGGGCAAGTCAGTATACAACTTACACTTGAACCCCATTAGAAACTTGAGAATTACATCTGAATGTATTTATAGGCCAATATTAATGGTTACAGTATTTGTGTCATCATCACTTAGACTCTCGAGGATTTTGGAGGAACTCTTCCACACTATAAAAGCAATGTGTCAACAGATATTCTTTTAATGCTGCTTTAAATTTTTTTACATCAGTCTTTACTTTAATTTCTCTTGGCAATTTATTGTAGATAATTTTTCCACGGTGTAAAGTTCCTTTTTGCCACAAACTGGTTTTTGTATGGATTACATGAAAGTCAGTTTTCTGTCTTGTATTATGATGATGAACATTTTCATTTTTGGGGAGGATACTAGGATTTGTTATTGTATATTTCTTTATAAACATTGCACTTTCAAATAGGAAAATACATGGAAGGGGAAGAATCCCCATCCTTTTAAATAATGGTCTACATGGTTTGTTCCTTTTTATTCCAGCCATGATTCTCACTATTCTTTTTTGCAGCCTGAAGAGTTTTAGGCAGGATGGCCAGTTACCCCAAAAAGTGATCCCATATTTTAGGACAGAATGTATATTAGAATAGTAAACTGTCATTAGACAGTCCTTATGACAGCAGTTTTCTAGCACTCTCATTAAATAACACATGGTACTTAGCTTCTTTAATATGTTGTCAATGTGAGTTTCCCATCTAAGATTATCCTGTAGCCTCTCCCCGATGTTATTCAATCTGTATATTGAGCAAGCAGTAAAGGAAACAAAAGAAAAATTCGGAGTAGGTATTAAAATTCATGGAGAAGAAGTAAAAACTTTGAGGTTCGCCGATGACATTGTAATTCTGTCAGAGACAGCAAAGGACTTGGAAGAGCAGTTGAACGGAATGGACAGTGTCTTGAAAGGAGGATATAAGATGAACATCAACAAAAGCAAAACGACGATAATGGAATGTAGTCGAATTAAGTCGGGCGATGCTGAGGGAATTAGATTAGGAAATGAGACACTTAAAGTAGTAAAGGAGTTTTGCTATTTGGGGAGCAAAGTAACTGATGATGGTCGAAGTAGAGAGGATATAAAATGTAGACTGGCAATGGCAAGGAAATTGTTTCTGAAGAAGAGAAATTTGTTAACATCGAGTATAGATTTAAGTGTCAGGAAGGCGTTTCTAAAAGTATTTGTATGGAGTGTAGCCATGTATGGAAGTGAAACATGGAAGATAACCAGCTTGGACAAGAAGAGAATAGAAGCTTTCGAAATGTGGTGCTACAGAAGAATGCTGAAGATAAGGTGGGTAGATCACGTAACTAATGAGGAGGTACTGAATAGGATTGGGGAGAAGAGAAGTTTGTGGCACAGCTTGACTAGAAGAAGGGATCAGTTGGTAAGACATGTTTTGAGGCATCAAGGGATCACAAATTTAGCATTGGAGGGCAGCGTGGAGGGTAAAAATCGTAGAGGGAGACCAAGAGATCAATACACTAAGCAGATTCAGAAGGATGTAGGTTGCAGTAGGTACTTGGGAGATGAAGAAGCTTACACAGGATAGAGTAGCATGGAGAGCTGCATCAAACCAGTCTCAGGACTGAAGACCACAACAACAACAACTGATACCAATTCTTTCAAGCTTCTGCAACAATAGAGTGTGGTCAAAAGCCTTAGACAGATCAAGGCATATGCCAGTTACTTTTTGTCCACTATCAATTTTTTCGAGTACTTCACCCAGAAATTCATATATTGCTGTTTCTGTTGATCGGCCTTTCCGGAAGCCATGTTGGGTTGTGGATAATATTTTGCACTTTTCTAGAAAATCTAGCAATCTCTTATGAAAAATTTTTTCTAGTATTTTCGAAAATGTAGATAGCAAGGCAATAGGTCTATAATTGGCTATGTCTTCTTTCTTACCCTTTTTGAACAGTGGTTTTAGTTTCACTGTCTTTAAGCAGGAAGGAAAGACTCCATTTGTTAATGAACTGTTGAAAATGTGGGCTAATGGTATTGCAATGAGGTCCCCCACATTTTTAATGACATAATCTGGAATCTCATCCACACCTGTTGAAAATTTTGTTTTTAACTCTCTAATTGATAGTATAATTTCCTTAGGGTTGGTTGGAGTAAGAAATAGGGAGTTGCAGTTTCTATTTTGATTGGATGGTGTTGTAGCAGGATTTTTATTTGAAGATTTTATGTCAGATAGTAATTTTTCACTAATATTTGCAAAGCATGTATTAAAAGCATTGGCTACTTCTTCTGGATTTGTAATTTTTTTGCCATCTTGGATTACCTGGAAATTTACATTTTGGGAGGTCTCATTTCCTACTTGTTCTCTGACTATCTTCCACATGGCTTTCATTTTGTTCCTGGCCATTTTTATATGGTGATCATTTGTTGTTTTTTTAGATTCTTTTATGACTTTGTGAAGCACTCTCTTATAATTCTTGAAATGCGCCAGAAATTCTTCTGTAACATTTTGTGTTTTTGAGATTTCATAAAGTCTCCTCTTTTCAGCACATGATATTTTAATGCCTTTCGTCAGCCATGTAACATTTCTTTTTTTAGTTTTTAATGTTTGGTTTTTAACTGGAAAAGAAATATTGAAATAATGGGAGAATATTTCCATGAACATGTCAAACTTTTTACATGTATCCTCATAGTTGTCTATATCATTCCATGTTTCTTTTTTCAGTAAGTGCCTGAGGTGTTCTAGGTTGTGCTTGCTAAAATTTCTATCTTTTCTTGTCATTTGTTGTTCAGTATTTCCTGCAGTGTCTACTGGGAATTCAATAAACTGTGCATAATGATCATTGAAACCTGTATTCATATTTCCAGATTTGTATAAATATTTATCTGTATTTATTAGCATCTGATCTATAGCACTGCTTGACGATTTGGTGACTCTGGTGGGGGATTTGATAGTTGTATGTATATTGTAGGTTTTTAATAAGGCCTCAAGGTTTAATCTGTCTTTTGAGTTCTTGTTGAAATCTATATTAAAGTCACCACATATAATGGTTGTTTTACTAACTATTTTTATACTGTTAAGTGCCTTCTCAAGATTTTCAATGAAAGTAGTTACGTTTCCATCTGGGCTTCTACATATGCAAATAACAATTATATTTAAATTTGTCAGTTGTGTAGCAGAAATTTCAAAGTTTTGCTCTTCCCCTAGCTGGTTAGTGAACTTTAAATTTTCATGTTTGACGTCCTCTCTAACATATATGCATGTTCCTCCATGCATGGAGGTTTTCCTACAAAAAAAAGATGAAAGGGTAAAGCCCTCTATCCTTGTGTGATGTAACATATTTTCGGATAACCAGTGCTCACTAACACATATAACAGACACTTCTTTTAGTTCATCTGATAACAATATTTCTATCTCACTAACTTTATTTGATAAGGATTGTACATTTTGGTGCAGGAGCGTAAATTTCGACGATGACTTATTTACTAGGTTGTTTTGGCCTACCTTATGTTCGACAGCTGCACATGACATATCATTTTTAACACTTTTACAATTGAAGTTTTCTTTCCAGAGCGATGTTTTAGAAGATGAAATCAACATTTCTCTGGAATCACTTGCCATAAAAAACGTTGTGGTTCTTTCCTGTTTCGTGTTGGGCGAGTTGACTTGTAGTGTGATGGCGTTTCTGCTGTAATTTTTGGAGTTGTAATTTTAGGAACTGCAACTAGGCTAGATGGGGATCCTCTTCTTGCCGCTTCAACACTTCCTGAAGTCATTGGAGTTATATGCTCTTCATTTGAAATTGGTGATTCCATTGCTGCTGCTGCTGCAATTGGAGGCTGCACTAAGCCTGGCTGATTTCGGTTTAATTGTTCCATGATTTACATATCTAAAACTGTAAACAAATGTACAAATACAGATTAATGTCTTCATAACCTTCTCAAGAACTTATATCAGTTTTCTAGTTAAAAAGCAAGAGGATGTTTACATCATTGTGTTGATCATAGCTTACATTTTTTTGTAAAAGGAAACAAATTTACATTAAATCATGACACTTTTCTTATGAATTAACAACAATACTCTAAACAACTATAAAAGAAGGGTAATATTTCCAGTTTTCATGGCATCTCCCTGACTATACTTTACAGCATTTGCATTTGTACAAATGGCGCAAATTTAAAGATTAGAAAATATTTACAATTTATATGACATACACTAACTCTGATTATGTTACTGAAGTATTCTGCAGGAACTCATACAGATTTTAGAAAGTAGCTAGCTTCACTAGCTTCTATATAGTCTAAAATTTTACATATTCATCAACACTATAATGTCTGTTCTGGTATCCAGCGACTAGTGGTCTGCGTCTGTTTACCTAGTTGGTGCGGCAGTGAAATATGGCTTGATCTCAACAATCAAGTCTGCAATTACCGTGATCTTGTTAAAGGTCACCACAACCAACTTCAACTTGAAGTAATCATGATGGAACAAATGGAAAGAAATCCGCTACCCCAGGCCCCAGTCAACGGACTGGACTTTCCTGGTCATCGGATTCTGGGGGACCAGGAACATCATGAGGAGAAGAGTCGGAGCTTCTCAAAACCTCTTCGCAAGCACTACCTTGGCACTCTCAATGCAAACACTCTGTTCAAACTTGGAAAACTAAAACAACTGACAGACATGCTAGATAAATTTCACATCAAAATTCTTGCCATTCAAGAGACGCGCTTCGTAGATGAAAACCATTTCGACACAGAACATTACAGGATTTACAAAGGTAAACCTGCGGTCAGAAGAGGAACACCATTATTGTTTGGTACAGGGTTTGCAGTACACAAATCAGTCATGGATAACATCATAGACTTCAATTCAATATCAGAACGTATCTCGACACTGTCCTTCAAATCAGGTAATAAAGCATACACAATTATCAACGCACATGCACCTACAAATGACCATAACAGAAAGAAGCCACAAGAAATTGAAGACTTCTGGGAAGACATGGAGGAAGTAACTAACAACGTACCAGAAAGACATGTGAAAATTTTAATGGGTGATTTCAATGCGCAGCTTGGTAAGGAGAGAAAATTCAGAGAAATAACAGGCCCATACTCAGCACATATTTGCACGAACAGAAATGGGGAACACCTCATAAAATATTGTCAAAACTTTAACCTCAAAATCATGTCAACACAATTTCAAAAACCAAGACGAAAACTTACAACATGGAAAGCACCCAACACAGTGTGGGGAGAATTTCAGATTGATCATGTGGCCATATCCAAGAAAAATTCGCAGGAAATTCTAAATGTCAGAACACGTAAAGGAGTCTTCGAGTCTGATCATTATTTGCTACAAGTTAAGATTAGGCCAATCCCAAGACTGAAACAGACAGCGCAAAACAAAATAGTCAAACCTGATCCGGAATACTTGAAGATAAACAGGGATAAAATCGTTGAAGAAATTAATAGGCATTCAATAGACACATGGACAGATCTGGCGAAGGCAGTTCAGAAGACTATGTGCTGGGGACAACCACCTAGAAAACGCAAACATAGGTGGTGGAACGCAAATTGTGATGAAGCCATTGAGAGAAGAAAGCAAGCATGGGACAAGTTCAGTAGCTACAGAAATTCAGAAACATGGAAAGAATTTCACGAAGTTCAGAAACTAGCATCGAAGGAAATCAGAAGGGAAAAACGAGCATATGACAATAACAGACTAAAAGAAATTGAGGAAGTTTTCAAAAGAAATAACACAAGAAATTTTTACAGAACTTTCAAAGAAAATATTAAGGGCTATCAACCCCCTAGCCTCTGCTTCCGAAGAACAGATGGATCCCTGGAAACAAACACAAAAGAAAACTGTAAAATTCTCAAACATTACTTTGATAAACTTCTTAATTGCAAAAAACCTACAGGAAAATTAACATTCCAAAAGACCACATCTAATGCCGATTCTGATCCACCCACAATAGAAGAGATAGAGGAAATCATAAAACAAATGAAAAATAACAGAGCTGCCGGAGAAGATGGTATTATCGCCGAGATCTGGAAACTCCAAGATGAAAACATCACCAAAAAAATCCATAAGATTATCTCCGAAATTTGGATCACAGAGAAAGTGCCAGAGGAATGGAAATGTGCATTGATCCACCCGTTACATAAAAAGGGTGATAAGTCAGATCCAAACAATTACAGAGGCATTTCGCTAGTACCAGTTACATACAAAATTTTCTCTAAGGTGCTATTAAACAGACTAGAACCACAAGCAGATCTGCAAATTGGGGAATACCAGGCGGGCTTCAGAAAAGGGAGATCATGCATCGAACAGATCTGGAACTTGAGAACACTTTTGAAAGTCAGACAGGCAAGAAACACTGTAGTTACCTTTGTGGACTTTAAAAAAGCATATGATTCCATAGACAGACAGACACTCTTTGACGTACTGGAAGAATATGGTATCGACAGAAAAACCAGGACACTTATACAACAGACGCTTACAGACACTACCTCCAAGATTAAGTTCATGGGAGAAATTTCGGAACCCTTCCACATACACACAGGTGTCCGACAAGGAGACGGGCTCTCACCAATCCTGTTCAACATGGTGTTAGACAAAATTATCAAGCAGTGGGAGGAACAAGTTAAAGGAATACAGCTGTGAAGAACACGTGAAACCAAAACAATCATAAAATGTCTGGCATTTGCAGATGATATAGCCATACTCAGCAATAATACACAGGAGGCAAAGGAAGCACTGGAATGCTTGCATGAAATAGCTGCCAAAACAGGTCTGCAGGTATCTTACGAGAAGACACAATATATGGAACAACAGACCAACAATGTACACACCATGCATACTGTATATGGATCCGTAGAAAGAGTCGAAAAATTTAAGTATTTAGGGGAGTACATACAAATGGGAGGATCAAACAAGGCGGCTAACATGGAACGAACGAAGAAACTCCAGAAGGCATACAAACTCACATGGTCACATTATAATAAGAAAAGCATATCGAGGCAGGCCAAACTTAGGCACTACAAAACAGTTGTATTACCAGAAGCATTGTACGCGTCAGAAACAACCACAATTGGAGCATCAAGCATCATAGACACAGAAAAAATAGAACGCAAAATTCTCAGAAAAATATTTGGACCAATTCACAGAGATGGCATATGGATGAAGCGACCTACCAAAGAGCTGTACCAGCACACTGACAGACTAACAGACGCGATCAGAAAACGCAGATTAACTTTCTATGGGCACATACAGAGAATGGACAACAACCGACTTACAAAGAAAATTTTTGATGTAGTAAACAGCTCAAGCAAGAAAACAAATTGGTATCATGAAATAGATGAAGACTTAAGGCAGATAGGGATCAACAGGCAAATGATAGGAGACAGGAAATACTTCAGAAACAAAGTTAGGAGTGCAAAATTTATTGTAAAGGAGAGAAAGAAGACAGGAACATTATGGACAGAGCAAAGGAAACAGGAGCACAGGATGAAGAGATTTTGGGAAGAGAAGAGGAAGAGAGGAAAGAAGTGAAAATTGTGTCATCATGTGATTTTCGAGTTCAAACACTGTCCATAAGGGCAACAATGAAATGAATGAATGAATGAATAGTTTATTTAAGAGATATTTCTTTAGAGCCATTTTAAAATTCCTTAAATTTTTATGTGTCTTAATGTGGTGTGGTAACTTCTTGTAAAGTTTTTCCCTGCTAGTAAAGGCCCATCTTGTCTAAGTTTTGTTTTTGCATATTCACTATGCAGTTCCCCATGAGCTTCTAGTAGTTGCTCTTCCCATGGTCTTATAATTCTTTTTTGGACAATAAAGCAACTTCTGCTAGCAGGTGAGATGCCCCAAAAATTATGCCATTTCTTAACAGAGATTTCACCTGTATGTAATGTATATTTTTTTATCATTTGTTGTGACATGCAGCCAGCCAGAATTTTCATGCAGTGGTAGGTGGCACTTAATTTCTCATTGAAGAAGCTTACACGTTTGTCCCACTTTAGGTTTTCTTGGATACATATTTCAAGAAATTTAGTGCTGTTTAAAGTTTCTAACTGACTGCTGGATAACATTATGACAGGGCTTGAGGGGTGTATCCTTTGTGTTGTATGTAAATGCATAGTTACTGTCTTTTCTGCATTTATGATAAGACTGTTTCTGGAGAACCAATCAGGTATCTGCAAATTTTATACACATCTGGCAAGGGGTTGCTGACTCTAAGTCATTTGTAAACAGTAGGAACAAGAGTGGACCTAAAGTGGAGCTTTGGGGCACACCGTAAATAAGATTTTGTTTCCCTGGCTTGTACATATGTATGTTGTTTCCTTCTTGATATTTAAGTTCCACTATTTGTTGGCTGTTGTTCATGTATGATTGTATCCATTTGTGTCCCAGTCCCCTGACACCCACGTGTTCCAATTTTGAGAGTATGTGAATCAGAATCAGAAGTGTTTATGGTTAATTATATCAAAAGCTTTGGTGAGGTCCAAAATTACAGCAGATAAGTTTTTTTTATGGTCTACTGATGTCAGTGCTTCATTTATAAAATCAAGGGTGGCAGTTTCTGTGGACATACATTTATGAAAAACATGCTGTGATTTTGAGAAAAGTTTATTTTCTTCTATAAAATGAATCAGCCTCTTATAAAATATTTTTTCTAATTTTTAAGAAAGCCAGACATTAGTATGTAATTTTTTGGCTGTTGATATACTTTCCGGGGTGTGAGGTCGTCTTGCCGACTCAGCGGAGCAGCGCCTCTGAGGAAGTCCAGCGCAGTCCTGGACGAAACGTACGGAGCAGAAAAGCTCTTGGACCACGACCTCACACCCCGGAAAGTATATCAACAGCCATGTCACCCGGTCAAGAAGGCCTTCATTCTATGTAATTTTTTACCTCTGTTCTTTGGCGCTTTTTAATCAGAGGCCTCACTTTTGCTATTTTTAACTTTTCAGGAAAAAATCCCTGTAGCCAGTGACAAATTACAAATATCTCCAAAAGGTTTTGCTATTACTGCTGAGCATTTCTTTACAATACCATCAGGGATGTTATTAGGGCCAGATGAGAATTTTGACTTTAGTCCTCTCATGACATTTGATATTTCTTTCTCATTTGTTGGATATAAAAAAGACACTTATTAAAATGGTCTGGAACTTATTCTGTCCTAGCATTTGGTGGATGCATTTGGATAATATTTTCTGCTAGTTGTGTAAAGTATGAATTAAATTTATTTGTGAAGAATACTCAGTATTGTAGAACACTCAGTATAATGTCGTGTATTGAAACTGAACTACACTTCTCGAACAATCACTATATACACACAGAAACAAATAACTTATAGACAATCATTCATCAATAGCATCGGTGAGGTCCGTCGGAGCTGGTCCGAGCTCGGCGAGGAACTGGCTGTACTGCTGCTATGCTGGCCTTATAAAGCCGGCGGAGGCTTTACAATCTTGTGTAGTCTGGGGTGCAGCTTCTTAATGCTGCCACAGGTTCATCTTGATGTTACTGCATTGGCACATAGGAATCATGCAATGGTTAAAAAAAATTCCAGTATTTCTTGTTCACAATGAGTTTTATTTCGCACACTAGATGTTTGGTGGTGAACTACATGCGTAACATTGCCTTAACACTGTCTCATGACTGATGTAAGACTGACCTCAGACTGAATGACTTGTGGCAGCATATAAATCACCTCTATTTATATGGTTTTAAACAATTACTGTCATTGTTACATATGAAATTTTTAAATTTATACAATTAAAATTTTTACGTACATCTTCCAAAGTTACACAGAAATTTAGATGAATTAAAAGGGAATAATTTCATACAAAGACAAGAAAGAATCTGTCTCTATTAAAACTATAAATTACATGTTTCATCATTAAAAAAATATATTTCGTTAATTTGCATATATCGTTTTACATACTTAAGGAATGATCACCCTATCATTTACAGGTGAACAGAGCGATTAGTTTTATTGAATGAAAGGCCTAGATTCAATTAATTAAATTTTGTATGAGTAAAATTTTACATTTTTATATATTTGTAATTGCAGTTCTGTTAACTAACACCAATTAGAACATGAGCATATTTGGTTCTGACAGAAAAATCATCATGTCACATTTCTATTAGGGATACAAAGAATTTTTTAACTTGAAAACATAAAATTAGCTGTCTTTTGATGACTAGAAATATCAGAAATTTAATCGTTAATTACTCCATAATTACAATAGCAAAATTATTCCTAGCATGTGATTGAAGTTTGTATAATGTACAAATTGTGGTGGTACATCAGCTTTTAATAAAGCATGTTTCCTTCATTCCACATACTGGTGAAGCCCAATGTAAACCATGTTGAAACAAAAGCTTAAATTAGTGCGTATTACTAATTTGCTGCTATATATATGTATACATAAATAAAAAATAGAGGGAAACATTCCACGTGGGAAAAATATATCTAAAAACAAAGATGATGTAACTTACCAAACGAAAGCGTTGGTATGTTGATAGAGACACAAACAAACACAAACACACACACAAAATTCAAGCTTTCACAACCCACGGTTGCTTCATCAGGAAAGAGGGAAGGAGAGGTAAAGACGAAAGGATGTGGGTTTTAAGGGAAACGGTAAGGAATCATTCCAATCCCGGGAGCAGAAAGACTTACCTTAGGGCGAAAAAAGGACAGGTACACACACACACGCACACACACACACACACACACACACACACACACACACACACACACAAGCAGACATATGTAAAGGCAAAGATTTTGGGCAGAGATGTCAGTCGAGGCGGAAGTACAGAGGCAAAGATGTTGTTGAATGACAGGTGAGGTATGAGCGGTGGCAACTTGAAATTAGTAGAGGTTGAGGCCTGGTGGGTAACGGGAAGAGAGGATATATTGAAGGGCAAGTTCCCATCTCCGGAGTTCTGATAGGTTGGTGTTAGTGGGAAGTATCCAGATAACCCGGATGGTGTAACACTGTGCCAAGATGTGCTGGCCATGCACCAAGGCATGTTTGGCCAAAGGGTGATCCTCATTACCAACAAACACCATCTGCCTGTGTCTGTTAACGCGAATGGACAGTTTGTTGCTGGTCATTCCCACATACAAAGCCTCACAGTGTAGGCAGGTCAGTTGGTAAATCATGTGGGTGCTTTCATATATGGTTCTGCCTTTGATCGTGTACACCTTCCGGGTTACAGGACTGGAGTAGGTGGTGGTGGGAGGGTGCATGGGACAGGTTTTACACCGGGGGCGGTTACAAGGGTAGGAGCCAGAGGGTAGGGAAGGTGGTTTGGGGATTTCATAGGGATGAACCAAGAGGTTACAAAGGTTAGGTGGACGGCGGAAAGACACTCTTGGTGGAGTGGGGAGGATTTCATGAAGGATGGATCTCATTTCAGGGCAGGATTTGAGGAAGTCGTATCCCTGCTGGAGAGCCACATTCAGAGTCTGATCCAGTCCCGGAAAGTATCCTGTCACAAGTGGGGCACTTTTGGGGTTCTTCTGTGGGAGTTTCTGGGTTTGAGGGGATGAGGAAGTGGCTCTGGTTATTTGCTTCTGTACCAGATCGGGAGGGTAGTTGCGGGATGCGAAAGCTGTTTTCAGGTTGTTGGTGTAATGGTTCAGGGATTCAGGACTGGAGCAGATTCATTTACCTAGGCTGTAGGGAAGGGACCGTTTGATATGGAATGGGTGGCAGCTATCATAATGGAGGTACTGTTGCTTGTTGGTGGGTTTGATGTGGACGGATGTGTGAAGCTGGCCATTGTACAGATGGAGGTCAACGTCAAGGAAAGTGGCATGGGATTTGGAGTAGGACCAGGTGAATCTGATGGAACCAAAGGAGTTGAGGTTGGAGAGGAAATTCTGGAGTTCTTCTTCACTGTGAGTCCAGATCATGAAGATGTCATCAATAAATCTATACCAAACTTTGGGTTGGCAGGCCTGGGTAACCAAGAAGGCTTCCTCTAAGCGACCTATAAATAGGTTGGCGTACGAGGGAGCCATCCTGGTACCCATGGCTGTTCCCTTTAATTGTTGGTATGACTGGCCTTCGAAAGTGAAGAAGTTGTGAGTCAGGATGAAGCCGGCTAAGGTAATGTATGTTATGCAAATCTGATTTTCATCTGTTGAGTTCATCAACGACAATGTTTTCTATTCTCTTTACTCGTTCATCGACTACATCAACATGTAATTCAGTAACAGCAAAGTTCTTCAAACCATCCACTTCAGATTCCACACTGTCCACTCTTTCATTTAACCTGTTTATTTGTCTATTTGCCTTATTAACATCTCCCATAATTGCTACTAGTTTCTGGTTCATTTTTACAAGAATATTGTCTATTTTTCTACAATTATTTTCAGTGTCTCCTCTATTTTTTTATTTAGCTCCAACTGTTTACCATCCAATAATTTATAAAGTTGATCTAAAATATTTTATGATTGTTGAAATCCATGGAAAGGTGAAATTATACTATTTAATGGATTCTCATGGCTTTGAGTGTTTATAGATTCGGCGCCGATGCATGCAGCTGGCAACCCAATCTCGTTGTGATTCTAACTTGGTCACATATAGAAAATATATTGTTACTACCCATTTTGACTACTATTGCATAACTTGACGAGATGATAAAAACACTTCTGAAAACTATCTTTCCTATTATATTTTCAAAGTGTGTCACACACAATTTTTTTGCCTGACTTACACATGCAATTTCACTTCCTAACAGTCCACTGTTTCACTACTCTGTTACATAAATAATGTTTTGGTATTCATCTGACAATCCATGCTGCTGGCTCTTGTTGTTGGCCCATTATTATTCTCACACATCCACTTTTTCGATACAGGTCCTTGTTTCGATTCACATCCCAATACTGGTATATGGGACAGTACACTGTATACAATTGTTTCACCTGAAACTTAATAACCATTAGCATACAATGCAGTTTTATATGCAGCCCAGCTCCTTTCACCACATTGTAATACAAGGTGGCGAAAATGTTTTTTTGTGAGGTTTGGGATATGTATCACTGCTTAACACAAGAAAAGCAGAATACCACATCATATTATGGATATCCTCCACCAAACAAATAATACATCCGGGGTGCTGCATCTTAATGCTGCCATAGGTTCATCTTGATGTTACTGCATCGTCACACAGGAATCATGCAATGGTTGAAAAAGATTCCACTATTTCTTGCTCACAAAGAGTTTTATTTCACACGCTACATGTTTGGTGGCAAACTACACGTGTAAAATTGACTTAACAGTGTCTCATAACTGACCTCAGACTGCCTGGCCTGTGGTGACATACAAATTGTCTCTATTTTTTATGGTTTCAAACAACTACTGTCATTGTTACATACTAAATTTTTTAGATTTATACAAATAAAATACATACATCTGCCAAGATTACATAGAAATTTACATGAAATAAAAGTCAATAATTTCATACAAAGACAAGAAAGAATCTATTTCTATTAAAACTATACACTAAATGTTTTATCATTACAACAATATATTTTGTTAATTTGCATATATCATTTTACTTACTTAAAGAATGATCACCCTATCATTTACAAGTGAGCAGAGCGATTGGGTTAAAAAAAAAAAAAAACTTCAGTATATTTACACATATGCCCTCTTTGGGAAAGTGGGGATGAGACTAGAAGAGAATACAGGATCCCAAAAGGGTTGTGGTATTACAAATTCACTCAGTCTTTATGCCACCTTGTTATCTGGAACTTGGGTCCTTGAAGTTCAATAACCATTTCAGTGTGGCATGGTTTGTAATTACTGCAAATTCTCTTCCCATCATGAAAGATCTGTTATGTATTATATAAAAAACCAAAGCACAAAGCTCCTTTTCTGTGTTAGTGTAATGACGTTCTGCTTTGTTTAAATGTCTGGAAACAAATAATGTTGAGTGTTCATTGCCCTCGAATTCTTGAGATGAAAGAGCACCAACAGCAAAATTTGAAGGATCTATTGAAAGAATGAAGGTCTTGCTAAAACCTGGACAGGCTAACACAGGAGATGTGGTTAGAGCAGTTTTAAGTTCTTCCATCACCTTTTTGCATTCTGTTGACCAATTAAATCTGGTTCCTTTTTTCAACAGCTGCATCGCTGGATGTGCTATATTTGCACAACCAGCTACGAAATGTGTAGAAATTCGCTAATCCAAAAAATGATAGTAGTTAAGTTCTGTGGTTCAGGAAAATTCTTGTCAGCTTCAGTTAATTTTGGATCAGGGCAGATGTCTTCACTGGTTATAACATTGTCCAAGGTAGTTCATTTGGCTTTGTGAAAAATGACATTTACCTATTAACAAGGACAGATTTGCACTTTTTATATGCCTGAAAACTATGCTGCATAATGTTTTCACTGAAAATTACTATGTTGTTGGGGCTTACAAGAGTTTGTGTTGGTGTGAGCTCTTGTAAAATTGAATCCATCAGGTGCCAAAAGCTAGCTGTTGCAGTACAAAGTGCAAATGACATACAGAGAAGTATTTATACACTCCTGTTGTGATAACAAATTAAGTTTTTGCTTGAGCATCTGGATGCACTGTCAGCTCAAGATATCCACTAGTTAGAACACAAATCAAAAAGAATCAACATCTTCTCAGGTAATCCAGTATTTCCACCAAGTTTGGTAGGGACAAATGTCTTGTGTTACTGCATTCAGAGCTCAGTGATTGACACAAATACAGAACAGTGTTTCTCCAGAAACAGATTTCTTCTCAACAACAACAACTGGTATAAACCAAAGAGGATCTCCAGCATCTTTTGGGTTTATAATTCTGGCTTCCAGTTGTTCTTTAACCATTTCTTCTACCACCTCTATTTGACTGAATGGTATTCAATAAGGTTTCTAGGTGATTGATGCTGCATTTTGTAATCTTATCCTCCCACACATCACCATTAAAGTTCTCATTCTTTGCACAAATTTTGAAATCTTTGAGAGGAGTAAGATTACAAAAGAAGAACTTTTTTCACTAATCTTGATTATCTCATTGTTGTTGAATCTTGTTGTCTCTAGGAGTACATTCTTGCTGCTGAAAATTTTGATCTGTCGTTGCAGTGAAGTAACTGGTGAAGAGTTGCCTGTTGCTATGAATATCTTTTTTATTTTATCCTATTCTTCTAAATCACACTGATTTTATAATTTCCACATTCAAGAAACCAATCATTACATTGTTGGTGACAAACTTATAAAAGCGTCTACTTCCATCTGAGGCATGCCCACTACTCCTTACTTTCTGTGATACTAACTATTCCAAAGAGTTTACAAAGTGAAAGAGTTTACATATTTTCCTGACAACAGAAGAATCATCACCAAGATATAACATTATTTTATAACTGAGTCTAGAAATATATTTAATAATTAGTGTTAAACTGTACAATTAATCATATGAATTTTAAATGTGCCAGAAATTTCATAATTTCAAAAAAGAAGATAAAAGCTAATGTTAGAGGATGGTGACACGTTATAATTTCCAGTATGTATATGATGTTAAACTAAATGATTTTGAACATTCTCGGAAATGATCTTCATACTCCAACAAAATAGGTGCTAAATTCTCCTGCTCATCAACTGTCAAATATTCTATCTTCTACCAAATCATGTTCTTTAGTTCATTATTACCTTTGACTACCACTACAAACATATGTCTTCATGACTGAAGGATTTGCTATTCTGTTTGGAACCTGTATTATATCATTTCTACTTATGCTCGAGAGACTTCAGCAATCTTCATTCCTTGTGGCAATACAATGTCTTCATTGCTCATCTTTGTTATTGCTATTGTGATTCTAGCTACATTCTGTCTCACCACTGTAGCCACATCTACTCTTCTGTCAACATAACAGTGCATGTTTTCCAGTTATCCACATTTCTCCGATTGCTCAGTCAATAACAGAGCTCTTTCCCTGCATTTGGGTGACTTGACTGCAACATAAACTGTTTTCCCTGCTCCATGGGGAATTTACTGTGGCAGATCAATTTGTACATCAATTCTGAGGCTTTGAAGAGGTGTGTTGGTCAGGTGGTCCAATCCCACGATGTCAGTGTTGCTGCTCCGTTGAGTGCAGTTTGAAGAATCATTTTCCAGGTTGTAGTTACTATAGTCTAGTCTAATCTTCCTATCTGCAACAAATATCTCTGTCCTGTTAGCAAACAAGAAATCAAATCCAAGTACACCACCATAGCATGTTTCATTATTTGAAAGTACTTCCGCCCTCACTGTGTATTTTTCTTGAGTTAAACTGTATTCTTCATGAACATCTCTGTTGTTACATAGCTTCCTGACATTTAACCCTCACACCTTTACCTGTATCAGTTTTAAATTACCCCTTTTATCAATGCAACACCACCACCTGTGAGATTGTGTTCCTGTATCAATAAGTAGCTTGATTTTTCTTTGGCAATATAGAACACATGTCCCAAAGTGATTTATGATCTGAGTTTCAATGGAGGAATCACTTTCTTGGACAGAGAACATATAGTGTGGTGACATATATGCCCTGTACCCATTTAATGACCTGTCAAGTTGCCTATTCTCACATTAGTTTTTCTTTTATTGCAGCAATCTCTCAATATGTGACCCTGTATCTTACAACTACAACAGATTTGTCTCTCTTTACAGTATTCACACATGTGACCAGGTTCATTACACCTGTAACATTCCACATTTGTGTTGAATACAAGGTGCTCTTCTCTTTGCATACTATTTGGCCTCCTTAATGCTTCCACAAAGCCAACAGCTGTTTCTATTGCTTCCTGAGAGGTTTTACATTGTGCCAATCTGACTGCTTTGCTTACGTCCTCTCCATAAAACCCACGGGTGAATGTGTCCAGAGCTCTCTGATCAGCTTGGAACTGCTGAATGCAATTTTCATTCTTATCTTCTACCAGCTCATATATCTGCGTATTTATGTTTCGAATTTTTTCAGCAAATTGCTCAATAGATTCATCCCACCACATTCACACACTATGAAGTTGCTCTCTGTAGAATCTGACAGCATATTTGCATTTGAATCTGCTTTTAACTCATTGTAATCTTCTGATTTTGTGCAAGTAGGCTCCACATGAAATCTTGTGCAGGTCCTTAATTCTTCATTTAACAACTGCTAAACTATCAGAATTAGTCCACAAGCCCAACAAGACAGCTCATTCAAAAAAAGTACTTTCATGACTTGCTCGAGTATCCTGCTAAATATGGGTACTGATGGTGGTAACAAGAAATTCTTTATTGAGCCAGCAAAGCATGATGTATCACTTGAAAAGTTATTTGGCATGCTTTGCTCCCATCTATCTTGTTTTACATGCTGAATCTCTCTTTGCAAATCATTAATAACAGTTTGGGTACCAACCTTGTTACTCAGGTTGGGTTCTGCCATTTTAACTTAACTAACCCACACCAATGAAATCACTCAAGTACAGGAAAAAGTTTCCCAGATCAATCACTGCCTTTTGTTTTGCAGCCAAATTTGAGCAGACCAACCTGAATTCCAGCATCAGATGTCCTCATGTTGTTGGACGATGTCCACGTTGCTGCTGCTTAGCCACGGAGAGATTGCAGGAACTTGGGAATTCTTGGAAGCTGACACACTGTGCATCTCCTAGGGGCTGTAGAATTTCCAGAATTGGCCCCATGCTGACACCGTTCCTCCAAGGGGGGAACTCATCAACTGAGGAACTCACATGCTTTACTGCATGCAGGCAACCAGTGACTCACTGTGTGTGTGTTCTGTGCCAGCAACAACTGGTAACAACACAGTAGTTCATCAGCATCCTGAAATAGTGATAGTTTGCATGTGTACACACGAGGCTGCGGCTTGCAAGATTTACATCTCCATATTCCCTGTTTGTCTAATTTCCTTCACGCTTTAGTAGTCCTGTGTTCATTTACTTCTATGGTAATCCATTGCCTATGGTGACACTGCCATTTCTGGCAAGTCATTTTGGGGAAGAATGCATGGAAATGACACATTTATGTCTTTAGAAATGCTTCATACTTCTCATTTGTGCCTTGTGCTGGAATTTTTTCACTCCATCCTTCTTGCCACAAGGCATACATCTTCAGCAAGTAGACGTAGCCAAGTATTTTTAGTTACAAATACAGAGGACAGCCCACTAAGGGCAGAAAACTTGCATTAATTTGTAGTTGACTACATCAGCAAGCAGATGACCTACACACCATAAGCACCAGAGAACCAAAAGGCATCTGATGGGAGTGACAGACATGAAATAATAGTTATCAGAAGACTTTTTGTGTGTAGAATACAGAACATTGTATATTAAGGTGCGGTGTTTCCCTTTATTGTGTGCGTGTGGTGACTTGACTGTAATACCATGAGTAGAGAACAGCACGTGGTGGATCTGTCAGTATGATGTAGTCTAAGTTACCTTTGACTGTTCTTCTGATATGGTATCCTTTTCATTTTGTTCTCAAGGACCTGCTACTCTGAACCATGGCCATACACATACAAACTTATCCTCCTTGACTTCATCTTCAGGCAGGTATCTCTCTACCTCTCGCTACTGAATTATGAACATATCTTCAATGATAATCTTTTGTATTGTTTCAACTATGTACATCAATTGTGAAGACAGATCCAAATATCAATAACCAATAAATTCAAATACATTAATCAATATGTCTGACCACATCGAACTCGACTCAAGATATAAGATTTACAATTTTCATTCATCTTGAGTGTTTACATTGTGTGCATTGAAGTGGGGACCTAGAGCCTTCAGTGGTTCACAACCCCACAACAGGCTACAGCAGTCCACTCAGACCACTGCACCCCACACTGAACCCATGATTATTGTGCGGTTCGGCCCCTAGCCGACCCCCTCCCCCCCTCCTGGGAACGTCTCATATACCAGACAAGTGTAACCCAAAATATCTGCGTGGTAGAGTAATTACGGTGTACATGTACGTGGAGACAATGTCATAGTGTAACTGAGGCGGACTAAGGGGAACCAGTCCACATTCACTGAGGCAAATGGAAAACCACCTTAAAAACCATCCACAGCCTGGCCGGCACACCAGACCTCGACACTAATCTGCCAGGCGGATTCGTGCTGGGGACCGACACGCCTTCCCGCCCACGAAGCAGCGCGTCAGACCGCGCGGCTATCTGGGCAGGCATAGAGTATTTACATTGTAGTACATCCATTTTCTCTGAGGTGATCATGACACCTTCAAGGGCTGGCACCAAGGTATAAATGTCCATGTCCAGCATGTGCTATCATGCTCACTACGCCGTGCCTTGCCACTGTTGTGTTACGTCACTGCATACACACCATCTGCACAGATCTGAGTACGCACAGTGTAGTTTTTGCACTTCATAAAATGTTTATAAGTGACAAGGCCATCTCTCACCAGCATGAGCAACCTCAGTATAACATAGCTCATTCTCACGAATAACCCATGCTACACAACA
Organism: Schistocerca nitens; assembly: GCF_023898315.1. Taxonomy (NCBI): domain Eukaryota; kingdom Metazoa; phylum Arthropoda; class Insecta; order Orthoptera; family Acrididae; genus Schistocerca; species Schistocerca nitens. The sequence goes on along the minus strand of NC_064623.1, from coordinate 79,439,596 downwards.
AGAAAACAAACCCAATGAGGCAGTGCAACTGTAAAGCTGCTAAGCTCATAAATCGGAGAATGAGGTTTGCTCTGTCCAATCATCCTGATTTGGGTTTCCTGGATCACTTCTGGCAAATTCCAACATACTTCCTTCATCAAGACCACTGCTGACCAACTGTTCTAGAATCAAGAATCATCATTGGCCATTGGTCATATGATCAACATGAAATAGGCTTTGTCTGTGGTGTACATCACAATAAAAATTTCTGACAATATGTACAGTGAGCAGGTAGAATTAATATACAAGTAATTTGTAAATGCCATAAATATTAAGACAATGAATGTAGTTTCAAACACACATTACACTTATTAACTTTGTGAATACAATTAACATACAAACCAACCAAATGCAAAATATACTGAAACGGTGAATACAGTGCTTACAGTTACTAACTTTGTGAACATTGTTAACATTTGAGTTACTAAATGTGAAATACCATATATTGTAATAGCGACTACACTGATTAAATACCACTGATAAATTAATATAAATGATTCACGACAGTCATTTTCATGCATGCATGCTAATAACCATTACATTCGTTAATTGATAGGCCTATGTAAGCAGAATAAATAGTGAGTATAGTTCATTCTACAAACTGATCTCAGCACTACTCAGATCATAAAACTCTTTCTTTCAGTAAAACGGGTTGTCTGATAGCCAGTTGAACAATGTTTCTTTAAGAATTTTTACTGACATGGCTCGAGCAGTTTGTGATGGTTTGTTGAAAATTTTTAAACTAATACACTTTGTGTGTGTTACCACATTTTCTTGGCCTGTACCTTGGAATGTCATAATCTGTCTTCTTTTTAGTGTTATAGACATGAGTTTCTTCCCTAGTAAATTTTGGTAATGTAAGAGGTGTGTTCCGAAATGAGATCATCATAAGTAATATCTGACTGAAAGAGTTCAAAGCACATTAGTACATACTAGACATGTCTTTAACTTTCCAAAGGAGATAGGAGACTCTTGAAATCCTTTAGCACATCTGACTTACATGTTCTTCTCATTTAAGTTTGGAATCAGTATGCATTCCTAACAGTTTTACAGATTTGTTTTCTATGGCTTTGAACAAACTTGAAGAAGCTATTTTGTTCACTCTGGATTACAATGTAATTTATTTAATCAGACCCAGTGGAGGGGAGATTTGAGTAATTCCTGTGTACTACCATCCAAATCTGAGGTGTTGTAATGTGAACTGAGGACAGTTGTGTCATCAGCATAGCATATGACAGTACAGTTTATGTGATGAAGTAAGTCACTGACAAAAGACTGAGCCCTATGGAACACCAATACTAACTACTGCTACATGTGAGTGTTTACTTTTAACTGTGATAAACTGCATTCTATTGCCAAGAAAAAAACATCTATTACTGCCAGACTGGATTACATACTCCATAAAATTCTAGATCAAAATGTTAAAGTGAATGCAGCTGAATGCTTTTCTTGGATTGTATGAGACAAGTTACACCATATTCCTTTTTTCAAAGGCTGTTAATGTTTGGTCAATAATTTCTAAAACAGCTGCAGTGGTATTTCTGTCTTGTCAAAATCCAAGCTGATGGTACTCTGATGGTTATGTGACTCGGAACAGCTACTTAATTGGGTATACGTAAGTGACTCAAACATCTCAGAAAATATTGATAATATAAGGTAAATGGATAGCTAAAAAAAACCTACTTACCAAGTGGCGGCAGGGGAACACACACACACAAAAGGATTTAATTTTTACAAGCTTTTGGAACCAATGACACCTTCTCCTGGCAGAAGAGTTGAAGGGGAAGGAAGATGGCTGAAGGAAAAGGACCGGAGAGGTGTAGGGACAGGAGTATAGTTCAGAAAAGTCACCCAGAACACCAGGTAAGGAGAGACTACCACACAGGATGAAAAGAAAAGATGGATTGCTGGGGACTGCACCAGACAAGATTAGAAAACCTGAAATCTTGAAGGTGGAAGACAGGCTAATGTGAAAGACACAGATTACTGCTTAAACATCATGCACGAGTTAATAAGAATGGAAAGCTAAGTACATTGTATGTAACAGAGGTGGGAGGGGGGACAGTGAAAAATAGACAAGTCAGATGTAGAAAACTAGAATGGAGTGAAGAAAGGAGTAATTACTGTGAAGAAATGCTGAGATGGAAGGAATTAATGTAAATTAAAGCCAGGTTGGTGGTGAGAACCAAGGACATGTTGTAGTGCTACTTCCCACCTGCGGAGTTCTGAGAAACTAGTGTCTGGGGGAAGAATCCAGATGGCGCATCTGGTGAAACAGGCACCGAGATCGTGACTGTCATGCTGTACAGCAAGCTCTGTAACAGGATATTGTGTGAAACTTCCTGGCAGATTAAAACTGTGTGCCCGACCGAGACTCAAACTCGGGACCTTTGCCTTTCGCGGGCAAGTGCTCTACCAACTGAGCTACCGAAGCACGACTCATGCCCGGTACTCACAGCTTCACTTCTGCCAGTACCTTGTTTCCTACCTTCCAAACTTTACAGAAGCTCTCCTGCGAACCTTGCAGAACTAGCACTCCTGAAAGAAAGGATATTGCGGAGACATGGCTTGGCCACAGCCTGGGGGATGTTTCCAGAATGAGATTTTCACTCTGCTGTGGAGTGTGCGCTGATATGAAACTTCCTGGCAGATTAAAACTGTGTGCCCGACCGAGACTCGAACTCGGGACCTTTGCCTTTCGCGGGCAAGTGCTCTACCGACTGAGCTACCGAAGCACGACTCACGCCCGGTACTCACAGCTTCACTTCTGCCAGTTTGGAAGGTAGGAGACGAGGTACTGGCAGAAGTGAAGCTGTGAGTACCGGGCGTGAGTCGTGCTTCGGTAGCTCAGTTGGTAGAGCACTTGCCCGCGGAAGGCAAAGGTCCCGAGTTTGAGTCTCAGTCGGACACACAGTTTTAATCTGCCAGGAAGTTTCATATCAGCGCACACTCCGCTGCAGAGTGAAAATCTCATTCTGGAGGATATTGTGTGTTGCCTGTATACATCCTCTGCCACCAGAACCATTCAAAAGAAAAATTTCACAGGACCTAAAAGAGTATACATTATACTCCAATGGAGAATTCTTCAATAATGACCTAAGTGAATAGACAATAATTCTGTTTCACCTAATGGAAAATCCAGGATGGAATGTAACAATACCAGAGAAGGAACCGTCTGCAGTCTCAGAGAGCTGAAACCACACTGCAAGCAGCAACACCAGTGCATGATGGAAGTGGCGACTGGGTGGGGGTAAGGAGGAGTCTGGGGCAGGGAGGGGGAGGGGTAGTGTGGTGGGAGTGGTGGACAGTGAAGTGTTGCAGTTTAGAAGGAGGGCAGGAGAGAAGGTGCGGTGGGAGGACGGGGTAAGTAGCAGAAAGGAGAGAAATAAAAAGAAATTAAATGACTGGGTGTGGTCATGAAATGACGGCTGTGTAGTGCTGGAATGGGAACAGGGAGGGGGCTGGATGGGTGAGGACAGTGACTAACGAAGGTTGAGGCCTGGAAGGTTGGGAACGTAGGATGTATTGCAGGGAAAGTTCCCATGTGCGCAACTCAGAAAAGCTGGTGTTGGTGGGAAGGATCCATATGGCACAGGCTGTGAAGCAGTCATTGAGATGAGGGATATCATGTTTGGCAGCGTGTTCAGCAACAGGATGGTCCACTTGTTTTTTGGCCACAGTTTGTCGGTGGCCGTTAATGCGGACAGACAGCTTGTTGGTTGTCGTGCCTACATAGAATGCAGCACAATGGTTGCAGCTTAGCTTGTAAAACACATGACTGGTCTCACAGGTAGCCCTGCCTCGATGGGATAGGTGATGTTAGTGACCGGACTGGAGTAGGTGGTGGTAGGAGGATGTATGGAACAGGTCCTGCATCTAGGTCTATTACAGGGGTATGAGCCATGAGGTAAGGGCTTAGGAACAGGGGTTGTGTAAGGATGGACGAGTATATTGTGTAGGTTCGGTGGACGACGGAATACCATGGTAGGAGGGGCGACAAGGATAGTGGGCAGGACATCTCTCATTTCAGGGCACGACAAGAGGTAATCGAAACCCTGGCCTCAGCCTTCGTTAACCACTGTCCACACTCATCCAGCCCCCTCCCTGTTCCCATTCCAGCACTATACAGCCATCATTTCACCGCCACACCCAGTCTTTTAATTTCTTTTTATTTCTCTCCTTTCTGCAATTACCCCCTCCCCCCTCCACACCTTCTCTCCTGCCCTCTGTCTGAACTGCAGCACTTCACTCTCTGCCACCCTCACCATACTATCCCTCCCCCTCCCCACCCCAGCCTCCTCCTTACCCTCACCCAGTCGCCAATCCCATCGTGCACTGGTGCTGCTGCTCGCAGTGTGGTTTCAGCTCTCTGAGACTGCAGATGTGTGTGTGTGTGTGTGGGTGGGTGGGTGGGTGGGTGGGGGCGCGCGCGCGCGTGCACACCCATGTGTGTATGTATGTGTGTCTACTGCTGACAAAGGCCTTAATGGCCAAAAGCTATAATCGTGTGAATCTTTTTGTTGTGCCTATCACGACTCAGCATCTCCACTATATGGTGAGTAGCAACTTTTCTCCTCTGGTATTGTGATTATTTTCATTTATACATACATGAAAAATTTCCAAATAACTCGTATGTATGTATGTAATCTTGATGCAGTCTGCCCAGTAATGACTGGTAAATGATGCAAATCTAATAATGAAGTAATAAAGGCATTTTGCAAACGATGCAGCAACCTATAATGAAGTCGGAAAGAAGCTGCATAAATACACTGGAAAAAAGATAGTAAATAGGAGACATGTCGATACTAGGGCATTAAATCTTTGCACATTTCATTCAGTGTACTCAGATAGGCAGTAATTATGCCTCACAGACAGGTGCATGAACAATAAACACAGATATCGGCATTTGAGAGAGGGGATGTAGTTAGGCTCAAATAAGCCAGTTGGAGTAATGGTGAATCGCTCAGCATTTGAATAGAAGCAATGCTGCTATTCGATGATGCTGGCAAAAATAGGTGAACCACAGTCAAACACAGGGTCAAGAAGTGGTCGACTAGAGTGACGGCAGATCGCAAGGCTCGAGCACTTATGAGAGAGAAACTCAAAGCCCCAGATTCATCATTATCATTGATCTGATGTGCAATTGGTGCTTCAGAGACCACAATGAACATTAACAGGTTGCTCACAGAAAGGGGGCTGAGCTCATGGCCCCTCTTGCAACAACTGAAATTGACCTCTCTACACCAAAAAACATCGTTGCAGTAGTGCAGGTACGTTCGCCCCTGGAATCTCATAAACTGCAGTAGAATTATCTTCCAAAATGAGTCTTGCTTCGAACTGAGCTCCCATAAGCAATGAAGAAGTGTCTGGAGATGCCCCAGACAGCAGTGGGATACCATTCTGACTGTCGCCCACCATACAGCCTGACAACCAATACTGATGGTCTAGAGTACCATTTCATTTCATATCAGGACCTCTTTAGTTTATAGTCCACGGCATCCTTACAGCATGATGGTATATGGAGGATATTCTAGGCACTTTTGTGGTGTCCTCGATGGCAAGCTAACCTGGGGTTACATTTCAGCAAGATAACGCTCATCCATACCTGGCAAGTTTCTACTGCTTGTCTTCATGCTTGTCAAACCCTACCTCGGCCGGCAAGTTCACTGGAATCTCTCCCCAACTGAGAACTTTTGGAGCATTATGGGCAGAGCCCTTCAAGCAGCTTGGGATTTTGATGAACTAACACTCCAATTGGTCAGAATTGTGCGCATTATCCCTCGGGGGGGGGCATCTTATCAATGTTACGCCAAATAACTGCTTTTACAAGGGCCAGACATAGACCAACGCATTATTGGCTTGCCTAATTTGTGAAGCTCTTGTTCGTGAAAGAATTGTCCAATTTTTCTGAAACTGTAATAATTTGTTTGTGACATATGTTTATCAGACCTACCGCTTTCCGTCCCATTCGGATACATCCTTCGTGACGTGTCTTTTTTTGAGTGTATTCAGTCAGATCTTGATAAGATGTCAAAATGGTGTGAAGATTGGTAACTTGCTTTAAACTTTCAGTTGTAAAATTGTGCACTTCACAAAACGGAAAAACGTAGTATCCTACGACCGTGTCAGTCGCAGCTTGAATCGGCCAGTTCATATTAATACTTCGGTGTAACACTATGTAGGGATATGAAATGGAATTATCACATACGCTCAGTTGTGGGTAAAACATGTAATAGGAGTCAGTCTATTGGTAGAATACTGGGGAAATGCAATCGGCCTTCAAAGAAGATAACTTGTAAATCACTAGAGCGACTCATTCTGGAATACTGATCACGAGTTTAGGGCACATACCAAATAGGTCTAATAGGGGATAATGAATGTACATTGGGAGGGGCAGCACGAATCGTCTCGGGTTATGAACCGTTTGAGTCACAGAGAAGAACCTAAACTAGCAGACTCTAGACGTAAACAATCCGAAGGAAGCCTGCTTACAAAGTTTTATGACCAGCTTTAACTGATGACCCTACGAATGCAAAAGAAGCCTCTATATAGTGAGCACAAGATTAGATTCGTTACAGCACGCACAGAGGCATTCAACCAAACATTCTTCCCGCTCTCACCCTCTGCCGTAAACTTCACAGTAGTTTGCAAATTATAGATGTTGATGTAGCTGTAGCTACACATGTTTTAACTACATAACGGGACGCCAATAGGCCAAGTTGACTACTGAAAAAAAGGAAAAGCACGTGGTCTGTTGTATTCTCGGGTGTGTAAGCTTTTTTTTTTAGTTCTCGAGAACAAAATTCAAATTATGTAATTGCCCATTTCTCTGAATGTGCTGAATCCAGGATGGTATAGAGCAGCATTAGTGGATAACGAAATTCCGTAATTGCCAATTTCTCTGAATATGCAGGAAGCAGGATCTTGTGTCATGCAGGGCTGCAGTATTCATGCGCATTTCGTATAACGTTCCTACATTCCAAAAAACTCAGCTAATACGAAAAATAAGGAGTACGTCAAATCAAGGAATATTTCGTACACGGAAATAGTGTCAAGTAGAAAATTAAATGGGTCTACACGTGATTTACAGAATAATAAAGAAATTTAATGGGGCCTATTTTTTTTCCATGAGGCGGCAGAATACAGTGAGCGACCAATAAAAACGTCACTAGTTAACGAAATTTCTAGCAATTATTGATTTGACTAATTTATGTCAGAAATGAATTGGTTGGATACGATTAATTGAAATAGTACAAGTAGTGGGTATAATTTATGCCATATGCTTAAATTCCTATTTAGATAATTTGTTTGACATCTTTTTTGACGGGACTATATTAACGTTACGCGGAAGAATACTTCGTGCGAAGAGAACTTATATGCGTGAACAGTAGCTTACCGTGGCAATGTGCAACTGATGTTTCATCCGAGAAGAGTGTGAAGAGGTAAGTTGCTGTAAGTAATATGTGGGTGCTGTGCTGGAGGTGATTCCCTGATGAGCTCAAAAGTTCCTTACAACGATTAAAGGTAATGATATACAGGGTGACTGGTGAGTACAAAGTTTTGCCTTGTTTATAAAAAATTATAACCGTTTGACATAATAAGTTACATTTGATGACCTTAGATCGGTTAGTGTTACTAGTTGTTTTGATCAATACATGGAGCTAGTGCTCAATCACCGACGCGGTCAGTTAGGTCAAGTTAGTTGCTGGTGAAATGGCGTCGAAGCAGGAGAAAGTGCAATGTGTGCTTTGGTTTCACGAAACTTAATCGCCCATCAGTATTCAACGTAAATTTCGGGCTTATTAAGGACGCTGCCCTCCTGACGTTAAATCAATAAACCGAAGGTGTGCAACGTTTAACGAAACAGGCAGCGTTGAAGAACACCTTCGAAGTGGCATGGCTCGTGTGAGTGATAAAACAGTTGGTACTGTTCGGCAATAGTTTCAACGGAGTCTCTCTAAATTACCTTGTCTAGCAGGATCACGTGAACTTCAAAGATTCATCAGAAGTGTAGGTAGCATGCTTACAAAGTGCAAGTCGTGTAAGCCTTGCAACCGAATGGTTTTCTGATATGTTGCTAATTTGCAACTGAAATCCTCAACAGGATTGATGGCCCTAACGTTTATTTAAATGTGCTTTACCGATGAATCAACCTTTCATGTTAGTGGGATGGTAAATAGGCATAATGTCCGTATATGAGGTTCGGAGTCTCAACATTCTACTGTAGTTACAGCTTAAAAGTGAACGCTGCCTCATGCATAACAAGGTTTTTGGGCCGTTTTTCTTCGCGGAAATATCAATTACCGCTAACAGTTACTTCGACGTTTTGCAATAGTTCACTCCCACACAGAAGAATATCAACCATCAAGATGGAGGAGTGCCAGTGGGCTCTTTGATAGTGCGTGATTTCTTGGATGAAAAGTTACCTGATCGGTGAATTGGAAGGAACGGTCCAACATCCTGGCCATCCCGCTCTCCAGGCATTACGCCCCTTGACGACCTTGTTTTTTAAATCAAGGACATAGTCTTCGTCACAGCAGTTGCTGACGTCGACGAACTGAAGGTTAGGATACAAGCTGCTGTGGGTACTGTGACAGAACGCATGTTACGAAGCACCTGTCGGAACTATTAACACTTAAACTAATAACCGCATCAAATGTAAATAATGTCAAACGGTTTTTCTGTAATTGTTTAATCAGGGTAACACTTTGTGCTCTTTTAGACATTCCGTGGACGATTCGTGCGAATGATTGGTCGAGTTGGACCACGCGATAGGAACCCACATCGAACATCTCATAATGGAGAGATCAATACGTGAATAAAATTGTCCCAGCAACCCTTTAGCAGTTATGGCTCGATATTTTTGCCAACGACTGGATAAGTTACTCACATATGCTGTCTATCCCGAAGACACAGACGTGAGTAGCAGGATTTTCGGTTGTACTGGATTATCGACCTAATTTTTCAGACACGCCTAGAAATTTTATGTTTAGTTTACCAACAGCAGCCAGTGTATTGAAACTGTTATGAGCCAGAGCATTATTTTCGTATCCTTTCAACTACTAATGTTATATTGCGGCAATTGGCCAATATGGCGTCAAATCCGGTAAGCTTGTATCGGCCTGCTCCAAAAGTAGTTGCAAGGAAATTTAAGCATCCTATTGTCTTAAACTGGAAAACTTGTTCATGCCCTTAACAGACAATGGTACGCTGTAGTGTGGCCCCGTGGATGGTGTGAAATGTACTGAATCCTCATTGTGTGGTAGAATGTTAGGGAAATAGTATGTTTGTGGAAATTATCATGATTTTTCACTAGGGAACCGATTTTGTGTGAGCGAATGCCTGAGTGAACTAGATCATCGTAGATATCGGGCACTAATTGCCCCATTAACATATGCAGACATACAGCCGATTAGCTAAACTATTTTATTTAGTTGGGTCTATGCTGCTGAGCCATGTCGCCACTGCCAATGTTTAGTGACGATGGCGGCATCAGTTGTATTGTAGCCGTCAATACAGCTTGTTTTGTAGCTGGAAGCTAGTTTCTAGTTTTAAAAAAAATTGCTGTAGAAAACAAGTTTGGTTTTCTTAAACAAACCAAATTAACAATGAGGAAGTAAAAGTTGAAAGTTCTTGAAGGTGGCTGTGATCTGTCACTTTGATTTGGTAGGCTAATACAAATTAGTCTGTGATTAAGCACTCCAACTGACAATAGTAGTAAATTATCTTAAAAGTGAACTTTTCTCTGTTAATAGCTGCATTGACTGTAAAGTACTAAGAGAATGTTTTCTCTTTTCAGTTGCAAGGCTGTGCAAGAAAACTGGAAGCAGAGACAGTGTAAAAGAATTGGGTTTGTTTTGGGCTTTGTGACAGTTCTTACTCAGTAAAATAATTACATGTAATAATGTAGAACTTTATTAAATAAAGACTTCCACAAAGTGATAGCAAGTAAAGGTTTTGTGAATATTAGCTAAGTGCCTTATCCTTACCCTACTTTAAGTAAAATTACTCAGAAGAAAATGACTGTGATATGTAGAGAATTTAATATTGTTATTAATCTAGATTCCAGCGCTCCTGATTCACGGTGAAACAACTTCGTTGATAGTAAAAGAAAAATAGCTTTGAGTTGTGCTTGTCAACATTGGCAGTCTGCAGTTAAAAACTGAAGAACAATGAGATGATACCAGTGTTTCATATTTTCAACATTGCCAGGTATTCTGCACATAGATTTAGTTTTCTTGTCCTTGCAGACAAGTGGCAGCTACTGAACATTGACATGACTGTTGTAAAAGTTCTTAAACATAAATACTTTAAATGTAGGCCCAACTTTTACAAGATTTCTTGGAACTATGAGCATTTTAATGGGAACACCATTGAATGCTTGGTATACAGATGATAAACATTGACATTTCAGGGTGTGTTAAAATAGCTTGCAGATTAAGCAGTCAAGTTCATCATGATAGCTGCAGCTATGGAAATGGAATTTCAGATTTGTTTTGGAAAAAGCCATATTTGTGGTATGGTTGCACCTAATCAGATTTCCAATAAATTGAATTCTTGCACTAAGATTAGTCAAGAACACAACAGGTTTGTTATACAGCTGTCCATGAAGTGTCCAATGTGTCATTGGCTAGTGCATCATATACTGTGGATCATTATATGAAGCATGTTGTTGAAGAGGGTAAGTGCCAGTTTCTCATTAGCATTCTAGTATGGAAATCTCGAGTATCAATATTGACATTAGTGCCAGTTATACTTGGCTGATGGGTATTGGCAAAAGGAGATGTAGTGTATATTCTTGTTTGTGCCTTTTATTCGGATTAAAATTTGAGGTAATAAAGGCTTTCTGGAAATTTAGTGAGTAGTAAGCGTGTATTTTCTAGTGTCAAATTTAAACGTAACTGCAAAGTTACAGGGTAATTTTCAAGAAGCTCTGGGTATCGCCAAAGTTGTGAGCTCAGTGCAAGGGAGACATATACCAGACTCAGGAAGAGGGTGGGGTGAGTAGTCGGATATGGTTCCAAGGCTTCGTGCATTGGTAAGGGAATGGGGTATGACATTAATAGTAATGTTTCTTAATTGAATTGTGAGAAGGGAAGTGCAGCAGTGTAACACTTATAATAAAATGTGAATGCAGTTAGTACATTTACCTTGGCACTCAAGTGAGGACGTGGCGTCAATATCAAAGGTTTCTTGGACATGAAAACAGAAGTAACTTTCCCAGCCATGTTTTTTTAGGGTGTGCAATTTTAATTAAAATTGTATTCTTGGTCTAAAAATGTTGCTTTTGATAGTAGAGACCCCAGGTGTAATTAAAACGGGTACTAGAAATAACTTTGTTACTTACGACTTTTGCTACCTTTGCTGGCTCTGTAACCATATGGTGGCACAGTACAGCCTGGCGATAGAAATTTACTTCCCTTGAGCAATCTTTCTTTTATTTCCAGAATTCTATGGCAGTGGTGCTCCAGATGTGCGTTTTATACCCAAGGCTAATGAAATAACTTGCCAGAGTATGTCTCAAGTTGACTTTGTAGAATGATTTTTACTTAATTAAAATTTTGGTCTGTTGGGAGTGGAGTACAGTTTTACTAACTGCAGACAGAGTAAGGTCATTTCCAAAATTTAACACTGATCTGGGAAGTCCAGCATAGCATTTCTTGTAAGTACTGCTTTTATCAGTTCATTCTTTATATATTTCTTTAGGGTTCTGCAGTGAACAAGTGTGCCTGGAGGTGTGTGGTTGCTAATGGTGACTGAGGGCCCGTTAAGTTATTGTTAACTCTTGTTTCCTTTATTTTGAGAAACTTCCCAGACAAATGTTGTTGCTGTAAACTCACAATGAAGCTAGTGATAGTGTAAGCTGACACTGTATGTAGTGATATATTGCTGTAATAGGTTCATCATAAGAATAAACCTGATGTAATCAAACACGATGATTGGTCGGAAGTGGTGGCACGTGTACATCGTGTTACTCTTTGAAGTAGGTCCTACTTATGTATCAGGTATCTTATTACTAGGTTATGTTAAATGAAACTTTAAGATATCAAATGTATTAACAGCCATTAACGTTTTTCTTAATCACACTGTAGCTACGTAGTTTTTATTTCAAAAATAGTGTAATCACAGCCTCTGCAGTGTTGTGCTCTGATTATTGCGCTGTTAATGCACAATATGAAAATGGCAGAGGCTACTTTCTGTTGCGTAGTGGAACACAGTTCAAAAGTGCCAAGAAATAGGCTCATAAATTTACTGAGGTAATTGGCTTTGAAGTATCTCCAGCGAAGTATACACTGCAGTTGATAAACTAAAACCACACTGTACATGTTGCACAGTCAGTAGCATAATGGTATGTGAACCAAATGTGGTTATTCATGCATTGGTTCAGATATCCCCAGAATCATTCTATTTTTCCTCTCATTCAATCTGAAATAATTATATCTTGTTATTTATTATGAATAATGCATGTCTCCTTGTTTCTAATTACATATGGGATGTGAAATTCCTGTTTCCATTTCAAATACAAATTCTTAATTATCAATCTTTCATGAAAGACTGTCCATAAAAGTTGTTTAAGAAAACATGACTTCATTTTTTAAAGAAAAAATGAAAAACCAAATCCTCTTTATTTGGACTGTCCATTGTTTACTACCATAGAGGTAGTAGATATGTATTGTAGAAACATGAAAGACGATCGTTTTCACAGCATTGTGCACATGATCCAAATGATGCATTCTTACATTTGCTACTGTGTCATTACAGTATGAAGTCAACAGAAGTGATCTGCAGCCTAGCTGTGGGATTTGGCCCACGAAGTAACAAGACTATTATCATGCTAGACGTACTGGAACTAATGCACACAGCTTTTTCATGCTGACAGGATATAGAATGGCTTCTCGTAAAAGAAGAGAGAATGCTTCACATGGCTGGCTTTGTGGATCCTGTTGTTGATAGGCTCATTATCAATGTAGCAAGTGACATTTCCAGAATTCAAATGTTTTCGGATAAGGAAGGAGCTAAGAGGTCACCAGATGACTGACTGTAAGTAATATCTTCAGTATTTCACTATACGGTGAAATCCTTCAATACTCCTACGTTATACACACCTTATGCAGAAAAATTATCGCAAGGTTAATTCAGGAATTTTAATCATTCTTGTTTTTGAGTACTATAGTGTGTTAGCTGAAGTGTTGCAGTTTCATCTAGTCTTGTAAGGAGCATATTGTGGGATATTTGCAGTATATTTCATTCTGCTTAAAAGTTAGACAGTCGAAGTTGTATTGCTCCTCTAATCATATCTTTATGTGTGATCTGTAACGGGCCGTGCCACTGCAGGCTAGCTGACCGGTCAGTGTTGTCAAAATTAAATGCGCTGGTAAAGCTGTTGTCCCATATCATCACTAAATCAATGTGCGTGTGATGCATTGCACAAAACTTACCCTTATTATACTTGGCAGTACTCAAAACAGCTTGGCTGCAGTCCCACATGAAAAGGAAATCCAATCCAGCAAATGTGGAAGAATACGTAGTACATAGTTTATATCAGGTTTAATCTTATGATGAATGGATTATAGGTGGTAATTTTGTTGAATACTTGAGCAAACCAAACTGAAAATTCATCGCAGTTCAGGAGAGAACGTAAACTTCTTAAAGTAAGGCAACACTTAAGTGTTGAACAATTTATGAAAGTATTTTCGATAATACAAAGCAACTCATTTTGATATGTAATTTTCTTTCCTTAAATCTGCTTTAGTTTGTGAAACCTGCAACACATTGTACATCAGTTTAATGCAGGATTCACATGACATAAGAGTGCATAATATTTTGCAGTTAGCAAGCTTGTGCCAACTCTGTCTTTTGTTCCATTATCAAAAAAAAAAAAAATGGCTCTGAGCACTATGCGACTTAACTTCTGATGTCATTAGTCGCCTAGAACTTAAAAAACTAATTAAACCTAAGGACATCACACACCTCCATGCCTGAGCAGGATTCGAACCTGCGACCATAGCAGTCGCTCGGCTCCAGACTGTAGCGCCTAGAACCGCACGGCCACTCTGGCCGGCTTCAGTTATCACATTGACTACATGGTAAGGTGAGTAAGCTTGCAGCTTTGATTTTGTAGAGGATTGCACAGTAGATATTTGGATAGCTGGATATGTCAGGCTTGTTCCCTAAAATTGGAATGCTGCAGTAAGGCAAAAATATGTGAACTTTGTAAAGTTCTGGAAACTTACGGTTCTATGTAAGTGGACAATTCAGTAACTCAAAATTATCAGTACAATCTGATTGGCTTTTGGAAATTAACATTGCATTTCAACACAGCATAATTCTGTGATGAAAACATGTTTTTAAAATTATTGCACCATCAGAAGAGCTATTCAGTTACCATTTATATATATATATATAATCAGAGGGAAACATTCCACGTGGAAAAAATATATCTAAAAAGAAAGATGATGAGACTTACCAAACAAAAGCGCTGGCAGGTCGATAGACACACAAACAAACACAAATATACACACAAAATTCAAGCTTTCGCAACAAACTGTTGCCTCATCAGGAAAGAGGGAAGGAGAGGGAAAGACGAAAGGATGTGGGTTTTAAGGGAGAGGGTAAGGAGTCATTCCAATCCCGGGAGCGGAAAGACTTACCTTAGCCCTGAAATGAGATCCATCCTTCATGAAATCCTCCCCACTCCGCCAAGAGTGTCTTTCCGCCGTCCACCTAACCTTCGTAACCTGTTAGTTCATCCCTATGAAATCCCCAAACCACCTTCCCTACCCTCTGGCTCCTATCCTTGTAACCGCCCCCGGTGCAAAACCTGTCCCATGCACCCTCCCACCACCACCTACTCCAGTCCTGTAACCCGGAAGGTGTACACGATCAAAGGCAGAGCCACGTGTGAAAGCACCCACGTGATTTACCAACTGACCTGCCTACACTGTGATGCATTCTATGTGGGAATGACCAGCAACAAACTGTCCATTCGCATGAATGGACACAGGCAGACAGTGTTTGTTGGTAATGAGGATCACCCTGTGGCTAAACATGCCTTGGTGCACAGCCAGCACATCTTGGCACAGTGTTACACCGTCCGGATTATCTGGATACTTCCCACCAACACCAACCTATCCGAACTCCGGAGATGGGAACTTGCCCTTCAGTATATCCTCTCTTCTCGTTATCCGCCAGGCCTCAATCTCCGCTAATTTCAAGTTGCCGCCACTCATACCTCACCTGTCTCTCAACAACTTCTTTGCCTCTACTCTTCCACCTCGACTGACATCTCTGCCCAAACTCTTTGTCTTTAAATATGTCTGCTTGTGTCTGTATGTGTGGATGGATATGTGTGTGTGTGTGTGTGTGTGTGTGTGTGTGTGTGTGTGTGTGTGTGTGTGTGTGTGTGCGCGCGAGTGTATACCTGTCCTTTTTTCCCCCTAAGGTAAGTCTTTCCGCTCCCGGGATTGGTATGACTCCTTACCCTCTCCCTTAAAACCCACATCCTTTCGTCTTTCCCTCTCTTTCCTGATGAGGCAACAGTTTGTTGCGAAAGCTTGAATTTTGTGTGTTTGTGTGTCTATCGACCTGCCAGCGCTTTTGTTTGGCAAGTCTCATCATCTTTCTTTTTATATATATATATATATATATATATATATATATATATATATATATATATATATGTATATGTATATGTATTCTTCAATGGCTATAAATGGTGTCTTCCCATTTGAGCACAGGAGAACGAGATGCGAATATCAGTCAAATGCAATAACTATCCCCATTAAATTTCACATAGATATATTTCGTAGTTTGTCATAAACACGTACACAGCTTGAGATACAGAACAGAACTAAAAGCTAACATGGACACTCGGCAGAGCAATAAGAGTCCATATATGGTGTTAATCGTGGTCGATACAACCTATCAACGCCACAACTTATATTTTGAAAGATGTGTTGTTGAATAATTATAGCAGTGTTTGGTACTTACTGAGCATTTAAACAATGTCGGGTTATATTAGTTTCCTTTTTATCCATCCTGTTTGTGAAACTGCTCAATCTACTGGTCTAAAAGTACTCGTGCTCATAGCTACAACTCCATTAACAAAGTTCTGCTCAAGGGCAGAAAGTATAACTTGTAATTGACTGGTTTTGAATTCTTTGGTCTTCAGATTTCAATTGCTAACTTGTCAACCGAATGGGCTTGCAGAGGTCCTCGTGTTACATTCACCTGCTGAGTTCCTATATTAGGTATTAAGGTCTGATATGGACTAGAAGTTGACACTGGTCATATTGTGATCCAAGGCTAAGAAAGACAGTAAAATTGTCAGTCTTGTCGTTGGGCAGTTAGCCTAATACATGTAATAAAACTAGTTCTGCAGGGCAAACTTTACAGTTGTCATTAACAAGCAGTAATGGATAATAACTTGTAACACAAGCTATAGGGATTTAACCACAGAAGTAGGTGAGTTGATAAAAATAGTCATTAAATTAGGCAGTTAGGTAGTGTTCGTGACAGCAAAAAAAGTGTTCAAATGAAATGTGTGCATTTAACTTCCAGCGCAGTTAGATTGAGTCAGCTTACATCTCATCCTAAAAAGTTTACATTACAGACACAGTTGTGACTCCTGGTTATTTGTGATACGCAGTGGCAACAGCATTATAAGAAGACATGAGTATGAATGTTATCATTTGTATATCTAAAAACAAAGATGATGTGACTTGCCAAACGAAAGCGCTGGCACGTCGATAGACACACAAACATACACACAAAATTCAAGCTTTCGCAACAAACTGTTGCCTCATCGGGAAAGAGGGAAGGAGAAGGAAGGACGAAAGGATGTGGGTTTTAAGGGAGAGGGTAAGGAGTCACTCCAATCCCGGGAGCGGAAAGACTTACCTTAGGGGGGGAAAAAAAAAGGACGGTTACACACACACACACACACACACACACACACACACACACACACACACATTTAAAGACAGAGTTTGTCTTTAAAATATATATATATATATATATATATGTGTGTGTGTGTGTGTGTGTGTGTGTGTGTGTGTGTGTGTGTGTGTGTGTGTGTGTGTGTGTGTGTGTGTGTGTGTGTGTGTGTGTGTGTGTGTGTGTGTGTGTGTGTGTGTGTGTGTGTGTGTGCGCGCGCGTGCGCGCGCGCCCGCGCGTGTGTGCGCCCGCGCGCGTGTGCGCCCGCGCGCGTGTGCGCCCGCGCGCGTGTGCGCGCGCGCGCGCGTGTGCGCCCGCGCGCGTGTGCGCGCGCGCGCGCGTGTGCGCGCGCGCGCGTGTGCGCGCGCGCGCGTGTGTGCGTATAACCGTCACCCCACCCCCCCAAGGTAAGTCTTTCCACTCCGGGGATTGGAATGACTCCTTACCCTCTCCCTTAAAACCCACATCCTTTCGTCCTTCCTTCTCCTTCCCTCTTTCCTGATGAGGCAACAGTTTGTTGCGAAAGCTTGAATTTTGTGTGTGTTTGTGTGTCTATCGACATGCCAGCGCTTTCATTTGGCAAGTCACATCATCTTTGTTTTTAGATGTATTTTTCCCATGTGGAGTGTTTCCCTCTATTAATTCATATCAATATTATCATTTGTATTGATTTATAACATGGTTTTTGCAGTATTGAGAGCACATATTGCACCATAAAATTGGCAATAAATATATGCCTTCTTTGGTTTCCTCAGAACTGAGCAAGATATGAAATGGTAAATTACACAACAGAGAACTTGTGAATCTTGTACCCAGCATATTTTTACTGAAAAGTTTTAAGAACAATGCGGCTAGCAAACAGAAGACTTGATCTTCTGCAGAAAGACTTGATCTTCTGCAGAAAGACATGTATGATATACTTGTAAAAAGCAGTAATTATGTTGACTGAACAAGCAAGAAATCCTGTTTTATGCAACAACTGCTGCTACAGCTGATCTACAAAAGGTAGGTATCTAACACACTTCCGAAGTAATCCCATTTACAAAAACATTTGTATTTTAGTCGGGGAATTGTAAGACTGCAAATCATTGGACTGCGTACAAAATTGAAAAGCTGAGGAAAATTTCTAAGTTAAAATAGTCGTGCATGACAATTTCTCATACTCACACTTTCAGTGGCATATACTGCTATTTTTCACTTATTCTAAAGTATAGCATCATGAATAAATTTGGTTTGTAACTGAATTGCCAAGATTTGGCTATTCTTTACAATACAGGGGCAGTCATGTCTCCATAATTAATCTTTCTAATGCAAAAAATGTAGCTTTTATTATTTGATGGGTAGAAGTATAATAGAAAACAAAGATTGATCTTAGACATAGCTTTCACTGCTGGGACATTGGAATGAAGTTATCAAGTTGGTAATAATATTCACAGCACTGTTGTGCCTGTATGTGTCAGATGTGGAACTAGACAGATTTGGTAATTCTTGCACAGCTAAACATTTTGATGAAACAGGGCTCCCATATTTGAAGAATACATAGTGATTTGCAGTTAACCAGTTCTGGGTACATAGGGTGCAATCCTACAGACTGTACTGACAATGTTTCTCCAACAAAATAAATGAATTAGCATTGTGATTATTAAACTAACAAATAGGTGGCATCTGCAAGAAGAATAAAACAAATGGCAATATGAATGAAATGCATGCATGCACTTAAAAATATCAATAAAAGTAATTAAAATTGTATTTTGATCTTATAAGAACATTATCACAACTTTTCAGATTTCTAGGTAAAGGAATAATGCAGTAGACACCTTTAGGAGACATTCGTTAAGTAGCATTGTATTCAGTATAGGTTCATATTGTGTAAACTGCATTCCATCAAAATGCTTTATAATTTTAATACAAAGAAACTTCATGAATTTGTCACAGGTGTATAATAGTCTGTATCTAATAATTCAAACACGAGCTATCGCACAAGGACAGCAGCAGATTGTTTATATTAAAAACAGGTAAGTAGAGGTATTGTCCATTGTTGACATGCATGTACAGTTAGTTGGTTTGGTGCACAATCTCAGCTCATTGAGCTTGTATACCCTCCATTGTAACGACAGCCTCAAGTATTACGTTGGACAGGGAGGGAATACCATTGGCTCTATAGTTGACGCAAAAAAAAAAAAAAACCACCACACACACTATGCTGCAGTGTTACTGTAGTGCCCTGGGTCAAACCATCGTGGCACATTATGAAAGTGGAGTATCACACAGTGCCACATGTTTTACAGCAGTGGAACTGTTACATTTGTGTGGAGCCAATACAGAAAACAGCTACAAATGTTTCCACTGCTGCTGAAAACAAGTTACTTTCTAAATCGGTCTGTAGTGGTGTGCTTCAGAATTTTGGCAGTGATTTCAGTGTGTACTAGGTGCACGGATGCCCTGAAGAACATATTAAAATAAAACATATGTAGGTCCCCCATCTATCTTCAGGTTCGATATGCATTGTTACAAATGTTTCTTCTGTAAAGCAACTAAATAGAATTGGAAGCAGGTATGCTGTGAGTGGTGATTATCCCTCATGAGGTAATAGAAAAATTCTAGACAACAAAAGCTTAGTACAGTATATCTAGCGATAATACAGGAACAGAGTGGAGTAATAGCTGAAATAATATATTAATAGAGTGAAAATTCTCATTGCTTGTGGGGGCTCTTGATAAAACTGTTATGTCTGTTGTGACAGTGCAGGATGAAATAGCAGATGTAACCAGGATTATTTGGATAACTGCACGGCATTGATTACTTCGCTGCAACTAGAGTAAGGAAGAAAACACACACAATCTTCCCCCCCCCCCACACCCCTTCCTCCCCCCTTCCCCACCCCTTCCTCCCCCCCCCCCCCTGCAAAATTAAACACAATTCCAGAAAAGAAAAGGGAGCTGTGAAGTTACATAGTGATAGCAGATAAATCTATAAATGAAACAGTTACACTGTCATAGAAGCTTCAAAGGTGTGGAGGGAGAAGAGTTGGGAAACGATACGTACAAGTTGCTTCCTAGAAAATGTCAGAAATATTTTTTGCTTCTGTTCATGTTTGCAAGCAAGTTTTTGTTCTGTTAACTTACGTAGATAATACAAATAAGACACATCTACTGCCTCATTAATAGAGGGGTCTGACGGCCGGTATGTGCAACTGATTATAAGTTAAATTTCCCTTTAACCAATGACGGAATTGCACATGAAGATCAACGGAAAGTGGGTGTAGACCAAACTTAGGTCTGCAAAGAAACTGAGCTGATAAATTGAGGTTACAGCATTGTTGGCAATTCAATGTGGGAAGGACTTGCCATCATAACACTATCCCCTGTTGTGCCACTTATTTATAAATTTGATACACAGTTGTTTCGCTCAGTGAGCTGGCATGACGACGACAGCAATTCATTCTGTTTAACAACAGGAGCTGAGCTGCCAACAAATCCAGTGTAGGACCAAACCAGTTACCACCGATACTTGGTAACTGAAAACACTGATATTGTTTCAGAGAAAATTGTCTGTGATAGTGATAGTTTTGCTATTACGGTATTTGGAGAATAATGCATAGTGATGGCAGTTACAGTTTTGTTATATTAGACCTAATCATTAAGCCTTGCCTGTTGGCCAGTATGTGCAACTGTTGATCAATCAATTACTCCTTTCAGTAATGATGGGATTGCACATGGAGCTGAACAGAAAGTGGGTGCGAGCCACATATTACAAAATAACCTGAGGAGGATCGAAATACATGGAACTTGTTTCTGCTGTTGAATTGAGCTGATAAGTTGTTGAGGTGAAAGCATCGTTTGTGACTAGATGTGAGAAGAAAGAGCCCACAGAAGACTCTCTCTTGTTGTGAGAATTAAGTGACTATAACTTGGAGAGACAATTGTTTCTCTCAGTGAGATGCAGTGTGAGAATGACGGGAACCGATTGTGCGGAATAGCATGGGCTGAGCTGCCAACCAATCCAGCGTAGGACCGAACCAAATTGGATGGATACTTGGTAATTGTACTTAGTGGTCTTTGATAGAGATTGTGTTTTGTTATCACAGTATTTGGAGAATTGTGCTGCATAGTAATGGCAGTTAGATTTTTGTTGTGTTAGATCTAATGATTAACCAAGAGGCACTAGTTGTGGATGTCAGCTCAGTTCATATACTGATTGACATCTTTTGTAGATTTGTCAGAGGGTAGCTCAACTCAAAGGTGTAACCCCTCAGTAATGCATCAGCAGTTGTCGTTGCGATGGAATTTTAAGTGCGTTAGTGTGTGTGTGTGTGTGTGTGTGTGTGTGTGTGTGTGTGTGTGTCAGGTGATAAGGCTGAATTTATTGTGAGTTGAGAATTTTGAAAGTCCTAGGTATGGCAAATAATGTGTGTTTGCATTACTTCTTGTATTTTTGCTGTGTAATATTTGCGGATTTTTGGTTGATTTAAGGATCGGTACGTGATAGAATGGCGAGTGTGAAGGTTTCTTCTGTTTTCTTTGTGTAGGCAAGTTCTTTAATACACATTGTTAATGTGTTTGCTGCTACTCGTGTGATAACTAAAAGTAACAGATATTTTTTCGTGAGTGAGTCTGTGTTGTGAGTATAACGTTCATGTCTGATGGAGTGCACCTGCATCATTAGCTGTTGGAAAGAACTTGCAAATGGCAGCATGGTAACAACTGTCTAACAACAGGTGGAAAGTGAATCTCTACTGTGGAAAT
Source organism: Schistocerca nitens (assembly GCF_023898315.1). NCBI lineage: Eukaryota > Metazoa > Arthropoda > Insecta > Orthoptera > Acrididae > Schistocerca > Schistocerca nitens. The sequence continues at coordinate 79,417,877 of NC_064623.1, read as the reverse complement.
GTGAAGAAGACGTTTGATGTTGCTCCTTGATGGTAGAAGTGTGAATGGACATTTGAAGAAATACAAAAGTGATGCTGTACTGAAGGCATTGAAACATCAGACCAGTTAGAAGAAGAACACAAGTAACTTTGCACCGTGTGTTAGAGGCACAAGTGGAAGAACAGTATGAATACAGGTTGCCTCCTGATGCATGAAACATCTCACACAGGGACAGTGGTTGTTTTCTTGATGCAGGCTAATTTGTGTCAGTTTTGCTTGTGTATTGATATCCTCTTCCAGAAAAAGACATACAATGCTTTGTTTGAGAACACAGATTATTGGACAGAGATTTGAAAGAAGTTATGTCATGAATGCTTGGAAATGAGTTTTGAACAAAAGAGATATATCCTGTTGAGTGTTGGAGATTTCATTTGGCAAGTGTTAGTGGAATGGCAATGAGATTAAGTTGCTGGTAATCCCAAGCTCTTGAATGTCATGACATTGTCTGCGAGCTGGCATTTGGAATTTGTATGACATTAGCTGACAGACTACAGTGCTGCTGCACAGAAGGTTAGTGAGTGTGTACTTTTTGAGTGAGCAGACTAAACTGGTGGCCGTGTGAGAAGATTTTCTCAGTGTGCTACTAACGTAATGGGTCTTACATGTTCATTGCAGCTATTTTCAGCGTATATCGATATAGACAAATGAACGCAATCCCATAATTGAATGTGAAAACCCCATGTGGCACTAGAGCGAGACTTGAAATGGAAGTTTTCTAGAAGACGTCTGGCTGAATATATTCAAGTGATACTACAATTACTGTGCATTGGAATTGTATAGAAGGTTGACTCACAAATTGCAATGTGTTGGGAAGCTACCTATCTACTGGCGTCAGCTCCCATTGGAAGTAAAGGTTTGTGAATATGTTTGCAGTTTGCTTGTCGAATTCGTTGACTAGTGTAAGAGCTAAGTAAATTGTGAAGGATCACTATTAGTTGTCCTTAGCTATTGTTAAATTTGTACTTTTGATATAGTCAGATCTGTTTAGTGTGATTATTTGCAGTTGGGTGTACTATCTTAAGCACAGGGCGTTGCATCTTTATACAGTGAGAAGTGGCACAGAGTTAGTGGAGAATAGCGTTGTTCTCTCAGAGTTCAGTATTTTGTGTGTTCATGAATAGTTGAGTACTAGGTGGCGGAAGAGAGCTACTATGAAAAATGACATAGTTTACTTAAGACACGGGATATGTGTGTTAATTAGGTATATGATGAGTGTTTGAAATTCTTGAGAAGAATTAGTAACTGTCATTTGCAGTTGTAAATAAGTGGCAGTTTAGAGTACAGTGTGTTGTTATTATAGCAATGCTTGAAACATTTGTTTTACATATAACATGCCTTGGTGATACGTGTCTTGCTTTGACAGGATGATCGATGCTAGTGAATATTATCGATTTCACCGATAGCGGATTAAGACAGTGAGGTTTTCGTGCAGTGATGCGTTGGAGAAATTTGAGAGAGCAGAGCTAAGAGTTTTTGAAGCTTGTTGGGAAGTCGTATTTCATAGTTTGGTGCTTTTCTTGAGCCGGGTCCATTTACTATTTTTTATGCGGTGAAGAAGCAGAGCAGTGCGTTATCATTAGCATATGCTGAAGGCAGACTTGCAGTGGAGAATAGTTGCTGCACATTGAAGTACCAAAAGGAAATGTTGATGAGGTAAGGAATAGTGTTTGGATACAAAAGTTTAGTCCTAAAGTTATTTAAGGAATGAGAGGGAGATTGAAATTTAATTGTGCATGTTGTATTTGAAGTTGTGCAAAGTTTGTGGAGGGTAAATTTGAATGTGACAGTGTCAGAGTGACAGGTTGAAGTTTCGAGGTACGTGCGTGTCTTGCTAATTTTTCGATAGTTGGTCCTATTTACAGTGATGTGATTATTGTTTTAATACGGAAGACAATTGCTGTGTTACACCATGCTAATGACTGTACTAGAAAAGTGTAGGAATGTTATCAGATGCTTCTATGGATAATAGTGAGAAAATATTTGGTTTTTCATTTGTTTAAATGATAATATGAATACATGACAGCAAATGTGCTGTCAACTTAATGCCTTGCCTGTTGGCCAGTATGTGCAACTGTTGATCAATCAATTACTCCTTTCAGTAATGATGGGATTGCACATGGAGCTGAACAGAAAGTGGGTGCGAGCCACATATTACAAAATAACCTGAGGAGAATCGAAATACATGGAACTTGTTTCTGCTGTTGAATTGAGCTGATAAGTTGTTGAGGTGAAAGCATCGTTTGTGACTAGATGTGAGAAGAAAGAGCCCACAGAAGACTCTCTCTTGTTGTGAGAATTAAGTGACTATAACTTGGAGAGACAATTGTTTCTCTCAGTGAGATGCAGTGTGAGAATGACGGGAACCGATTGTGCGGAATAGCATGGGCTGAGCTGCCAACCAATCCAGCGTAGGACCGAACCAAATTGGATGGATACTTGGTAATTGTACTTAGTGATTTTGTTTCAGATAAAGTGGTCTTTGATAGAGATTGTGTTTTGTTATCACAGTATTTGGAGAATTGTGCTGCATAGTAATGGCAGTTAGATTTTTGTTGTGTTAGATCTAATGATTAACCAAGAGGCACTAGTTGTGGATGTCAGCTCAGTTCATATACTGATTGACATCTTTTGTAGATTTGTCAGAGGGAAGCTCAACTCAAAGGTGTAACCCCTCAGTAATGCATCAGCAGTTGTCGTTGCGATGGAATTTTAAGTGTGTTAGTGTGTGTGTGTGTGTGTGTGTGTGTGTGTGTGTGTGTGTGTGTCAGGTGATAAGGCTGAATGTATTTTGAGTTGAGAATTTTGAAAGTCCTAGGTATGGCAAATAATGTGTGTTTGCATTACTTCTTGGATTTTTGCTGTGTAATTTTTGTGGATTTTTGGTTGATTTAAGGATCGGTACGTGATAGAATGGCGAGTGTGAAGGTTTCTTCTGTTTTCTTTGTGTAGGCAAGTTCTTTAATACACATTGTTAATGTGTTTGCTGCTACTCGTGTGATAACTAAAAGTAACAGATATTTTTTCGTGAGTGAGTCTGTGTTGTGAGTATAACGTTCATGTCTGATGGAGTGCACCTGCATCATTAGCTGTTGGAAAGAACTTGCAAATGGCAGCATGGTAACAACTGTCTAACAACAGGTGGAAAGTGAATCTCTACTGTGGAAATGTGAAGAAGACGTTTGATGTTGCTCCTTGATGGTAGAAGTGTGAATGGACATTTGAAGAAATACAAAAGTGATGCTGTACTGAAGGCATTGAAACATCAGACCAGTTAGAAGAAGAACACAAGTAACTTTGCACCGTGTGTTAGAGGCACAAGTGGAAGAACAGTATGAATACAGGTTGCCTCCTGATGCATGAAACATCTCACACAGGGACAGTGGTTGTTTTCTTGATGCAGGCTAATTTGTGTCAGTTTTGCTTGTGTATTGATATCCTCTTCCAGAAAAAGACATACAATGCTTTGTTTGAGAACACAGATTATTGGACAGAGATTTGAAAGAAGTTATGTCATGAATGCTTGGAAATGAGTTTTGAACAAAAGAGATATATCCTGTTGAGTGTTGGAGATTTCATTTGGCAAGTGTTAGTGGAATGGCAATGAGATTAAGTTGCTGGTAATCCCAAGCTCTTGAATGTCATGACATTGTCTGCGAGCTGGCATTTGGAATTTGTATGACATTAGCTGACAGACTACAGTGCTGCTGCACAGAAGGTTAGTGAGTGTGTACTTTTTGAGTGAGCAGACTAAACTGGTGGCCATGTGAGAAGATTTTCTCAGTGTGCTACTAACGTAATGGGTCTTACATGTTCATTGCAGCTATTTTCAGTGTATATCGATATAGACAAATGAACGCAATCCCATAATTGAATGTGAAAACCCCATGTGGCACTAGAGCGAGACTTGAAATGGAAGTTTCCTAGAAGACGTCTGGCTGAATATATTCAAGTGATACTACAATTACTGTGCATTGGAATTGTATAGAAGGTTGACTCACAAATTGCAATGTGTTGGGAAGCTACCTATCTACTGGCGTCAGCTCCCATTGGAAGTAAAGGTTTGTGAATATGTTTGCAGTTTGCTTGTCGAATTCGTTGACTAGTGTAAGAGCTAAGTAAATTGTGAAGGATCACTATTAGTTGTCCTTAGCTATTGTTAAATTTGTACTTTTGATATAGTCAGATCTGTGTAGTGTGATTATTTGCAGTTGGGTGTACTATCTTAAGCGCAGGGCGTTGCATCTTTATACAGTGAGAAGTGGCACAGAGTTAGTGGAGAATAGCGTTGTTCTCTCAGAGCTCAGTATTTTGTGTGTTCATGAATAGTTGAGTACTAGGTGGCGGAAGAGAGCTACTATGAAAAATGACATAGTTTACTTAAGACACGGGATATGTGTGTTAATTAGGTATATGATGAGTGTTTGAAATTCTTGAGAAGAATTAGTAACTGTCATTTGCAGTTGTAAATAAGTGTCAGTTTATAGTACAGTGTGTTGTTATTATAGCAATGCTTGAAACATTTGTTTTACATATAACATGCCTTGGTGATACGTGTCTTGCTTTGACAGGATGATCGATGCTAGTGAATATTATCGATTTCACCGATAGCGGATTAAGACAGTGAGGTTTTCATGCAGTGATGCGTTGGAGAAATTTGAGAGAGCAGAGCTAAGAGTTTTTGAAGCTTGTTGGGAAGTCGTATTTCATAGTTTGGTGCTTTTCTTGAGCCGGGTCCATTTACTATTTTTTATGCGGTGAAGAAGCAGAGCAGTGCGTTATCATTAGCATATGCTGAAGGCAGACTTGCAGTGGAGAATAGTTGCTGCACATTGAAGTACCAAAAGGAAATGTTGATGAGGTAAGGAATAGTGTTTGGATACAAAAGTTTAGTCCTAAAGTTATTTAAGGAATGAGAGGGAGATTGAAATTTAATTGTGCATGTTGTATTTGAAGTTATGCAAAGTTTGTGGAGGGTAAATTTGAATGTGACAGTGTCAGAGTGACAGGTTGAAGTTTCGAGGTACGTGCGTGTCTTGCTAATTTTTCGATAGTTGGTCCTATTTACAGTGATGTGATTATTGTTTTAATACGGAAGACAATTGCTGTGTTACACCATGCTAATGACTGTACTAGAAAAGTGTAGGAATGTTATCAGATGCTTCTATGGATAATAGTGAGAAAATATTTGGTTTTTCATTTGTTTAAATGATAATATGAATACATGACAGCAAATGTGCTGTCAACTTAATGCCTTGCCTGTTGGCCAGTATGTGCAACTGTTGATCAATCAATTACTCCTTTCAGTAATGATGGGATTGCACATGGAGCTGAACAGAAAGTGGGTGCGAGCCACATATTACAAAATAACCTGAGGAGGATCAAAATACATGGAACTTGTTTCTGCTGTTGAATTGAGCTGATAAGTTGTTGAGGTGAAAGCATCGTTTGTGACTAGATGTGAGAAGAAAGAGCCCACAGAAGACTCTCTCTTGTTGTGAGAATTAAGTGACTATAACTTGGAGAGACAATTGTTTCTCTCAGTGAGATGCAGTGTGAGAATGACGGGAACCGATTGTGCGGAATAGCATGGGCTGAGCTGCCAACCAATCCAGCGTAGGACCGAACCAAATTGGATGGATACTTGGTAATTGTACTTAGTGATTTTGTTTCAGATAAAGTGGTCTTTGATAGAGATTGTGTTTTGTTATCACAGTATTTGGAGAATTGTGCTGCATAGTAATGGCAGTTAGATTTTTGTTGTGTTAGATCTAATGATTAACCAAGAGGCACTAGTTGTGGATGTCAGCTCAGTTCATATACTGATTGACATCTTTTGTAGATTTGTCAGAGGGAAGCTCAACTCAAAGGTGTAACCCCTCAGTAATGCATCAGCAGTTGTCGTTGCGATGCAATTTTAAGTGTGTGTGTGTGTGTGTGTGTGTGTGTGTGTGTGTGTGTGTGTGTCAGGTGATAAGGCTGAATGTATTTTGAGTTGAGAATTTTGAAAGTCCTAGGTATGGCAAATAATGTGTGTTTGCATTACTTCTTGGATTTTTGCTGTGTAATTTTTGTGGGTTTTTGGTTGATTTAAGGATCGGTACGTGATAGAATGGCGAGTGTGAAGGTTTCTTCTGTTTTCTTTGTGCAGGCAAGTTCTTTAATACACATTGTTAATGTGTTTGCTGCTACTCGTGTGATAACTAAAAGTAACAGATATTTTTTCGTGAGTGAGTCTGTGTTGTGAGTATAACGTTCATGTCTGATGGAGTGCACCTGCATCATTAGCTGTTGGAAAGAACTTGCAAATGGCAGCATGGTAACAACTGTCTAACAACAGGTGGAAAGTGAATCTCTACTGTGGAAATGTGAAGAAGACGTTTGATGTTGCTCCTTGATGGTAGAAGTGTGAATGGACATTTGAAGAAATACAAAAGTGATGCTGTACTGAAGGCATTGAAACATCAGACCAGTTAGAAGAAGAACACAAGTAACTTTGCACCGTGTGTTAGAGGCACAAGTGGAAGAACAGTATGAATACAGGTTGCCTCCTGATGCATGAAACATCTCACACAGGGACAGTGGTTGTTTTCTTGATGCAGGCTAATTTGTGTCAGTTTTGCTTGTGTATTGATATCCTCTTCCAGAAAAAGACATACATTGCTTTGTTTGAGAACACAGATTATTGGACAGAGATTTGAAAGAAGTTATGTCATGAATGCTTGGAAATGAGTTTTGAACAAAAGAGATATATCCTGTTGAGTGTTGGAGATTTCATTTGGCAAGTGTTAGTGGAATGGCAATGAGATTAAGTTGCTGGTAATCCCAAGCTCTTGAATGTCATGACATTGTCTGCGAGCTGGCATTTGGAATTTGTATGACATTAGCTGACAGACTACAGTGCTGCTGCACAGAAGGTTAGTGAGTGTGTACTTTTTGAGTGAGCAGACTAAACTGGTGGCCATGTGAGAAGATTTTCTCAGTGTGCTACTAACGTAATGGGTCTTACATGTTCATTGCAGCTATTTTCAGTGTATATCGATATAGACAAATGAACGCAATCCCATAATTGAATGTGAAAACCCCATGTGGCACTAGAGCGAGACTTGAAATGGAAGTTTTCTAGAAGACGTCTGGCTGAATATATTCAAGTGATACTACAATTACTGTGCATTGGAATTGTATAGAAGGTTGACTCACAAATTGCAATGTGTTGGGAAGCTACCTATCTACTGGCGTCAGCTCCCATTGGAAGTAAAGGTTTGTGAATATGTTTGCAGTTTGCTTGTCGAATTCGTTGACTAGTGTAAGAGCTAAGTAAATTGTGAAGGATCACTATTAGTTGTCCTTAGCTATTGTTAAATTTGTACTTTTGATATAGTCAGATCTGTTTAGTGTGATTATTTGCAGTTGGGTGTACTATCTTAAGCACAGGGCGTTGCATCTTTATACAGTGAGAAGTGGCACAGAGTTAGTGGAGAATAGCGTTGTTCTCTCAGAGCTCAGTATTTTGTGTGTTCATGAATAGTTGAGTACTAGGTGGCGGAAGAGAGCTACTATGAAAAATGACATAGTTTACTTAAGACACGGGATATGTGTGTTAATTAGGTATATGATGAGTGTTTGAAATTCTTGAGAAGAATTAGTAACTGTCATTTGCAGTTGTAAATAAGTGTCAGTTTATAGTACAGTGTGTTGTTATTATAGCAATGCTTGAAACATTTGTTTTACATATAACATGCCTTGGTGATACGTGTCTTGCTTTGACAGGATGATCGATGCTAGTGAATATTATCGATTTCACCGATAGCGGATTAAGACAGTGAGGTTTTCATGCAGTGATGCGTTGGAGAAATTTGAGAGAGCAGAGCTAAGAGTTTTTGAAGCTTGTTGGGAAGTCGTATTTCATAGTTTGGTGCTTTTCTTGAGCCGGGTCCATTTACTATTTTTTATGCGGTGAAGAAGCAGAGCAGTGCGTTATCATTAGCATATGCTGAAGGCAGACTTGCAGTGGAGAATAGTTGCTGCACATTGAAGTACCAAAAGGAAATGTTGATCAGGTAAGGAATAGTGTTTGGATACAAAAGTTTAGTCCTAAAGTTACTTAAGGAATGAGAGGGAGACTGAAATTTAATTGTGCATGTTGTATTTGAAGTTATGCAAAGTTTGTGGAGGGTAAATTTGAATGTGACAGTGTCAGAGTGACAGGTTGAAGTTTCGAGGTACGTGCGTGTCTTGCTAATTTTTCGATAGTTGGTCCTATTTACAGTGATGTGATTATTGTTTTAATACGGAAGACAATTGCTGTGTTACACCATGCTAATGACTGTACTAGAAAAGTGTAGGAATGTTATCAGATGCTTCTATGGATAATAGTGAGAAAATATTTGGTTTTTCATTTGTTTAAATGATAATATGAATACATGACAGCAAATGTGCTGTCAACTTAATGCCTTGCCTGTTGGCCAGTATGTGCAACTGTTGATCAATCAATTACTCCTTTCAGTAATGATGGGATTGCACATGGAGCTGAACAGAAAGTGGGTGCGAGCCACATATTACAAAATAACCTGAGGAGGATCGAAATACATGGAACTTGTTTCTGCTGTTGAATTGAGGTGAAAGCATCGTTTGTGACTAAATGTGAGAAGAAAGAGCCCACAGAAGACTCTCTCTTGTTGTGAGAATTAAGTGACTATAACTTGGAGAGACAATTGTTTCTCTCAGTGAGATGCAGTGTGAGAATGACGGGAACCGATTGTGCGGAATAGCATGGGCTGAGCTGCCAACCAATCCAGCGTAGGACCGAACCAAATTGGATGGATACTTGGTAATTGTACTTAGTGATTTTGTTTCAGATAAAGTGGTCTTTGATAGAGATTGTGTTTTGTTATCACAGTATTTGGAGAATTGTGCTGCATAGTAATGGCAGTTAGATTTTTGTTGTGTTAGATCTAATGATTAACCAAGAGGCACTAGTTGTGGGTGTCAGCTCAGTTCATAGACTGATTGACATCTTTTGTAGATTTGTCAGAGGGAAGCTCAACTCAAAGGTGTAACCCCTCAGTAATGCATCAGCAGTTGTCGTTGCGATGGAATTTTAAGTGTGTTAGTGTGTTAGTGTGTGTGTGTGTGTGTGTGTGTGTGTGTGTGTGTGTGTCAGGTGATAAGGCTGAATGTATTTTGAGTTGAGAATTTTGAAAGTCCTAGGTATGGCAAATAATGTGTGTTTGCATTACTTCTTGGATTTTTGCTGTGTAATTTTTGTGGATTTTTGGTTGATTTAAGGATCGGTACGTGATAGAATGGCGAGTGTGAAGGTTTCTTCTGTTTTCTTTGTGCAGGCAAGTTCTTTAATACACATTGTTAATGTGTTTGCTGCTACTCGTGTGATAACTAAAAGTAACAGATATTTTTTCGTGAGTGAGTCTGTGTTGTGAGTATAACGTTCATGTCTGATGGAGTGCACCTGCATCATTAGCTGTTGGAAAGAACTTGCAAATGGCAGCATGGTAACAACTGTCTAACAACAGGTGGAAAGTGAATCTCTACTGTGGAAATGTGAAGAAGACGTTTGATGTTGCTCCTTGATGGTAGAAGTGTGAATGGACATTTGAAGAAATACAAAAGTGATGCTGTACTGAAGGCATTGAAACATCAGACCAGTTAGAAGAAGAACACAAGTAACTTTGCACCGTGTGTTAGAGGCACAAGTGGAAGAACAGTATGAATACAGGTTGCCTCCTGATGCATGAAACATCTCACACAGGGACAGTGGTTGTTTTCTTGATGCAGGCTAATTTGTGTCAGTTTTGCTTGTGTATTGATATCCTCTTCCAGAAAAAGACATACAATGCTTTGTTTGAGAACACAGATTATTGGACAGAGATTTGAAAGAAGTTATGTCATGAATGCTTGGAAATGAGTTTTGAACAAAAGAGATATATCCTGTTGAGTGTTGGAGATTTCATTTGGCAAGTGTTAGTGGAATGGCAATGAGATTAAGTTGCTGGTAATCCCAAGCTCTTGAATGTCATGACATTGTCTGCGAGCTGGCATTTGGAATTTGTATGACATTAGCTGACAGACTACAGTGCTGCTGCACAGAAGGTTAGTGAGTGTGTACTTTTTGAGTGAGCAGACTAAACTGGTGGCCATGTGAGAAGATTTTCTCAGTGTGCTACTAACGTAATGGGTCTTACATGTTCATTGCAGCTATTTTCAGTGTATATCGATATAGACAAATGAACGCAATCCCATAATTGAATGTGAAAACCCCATGTGGCACTAGAGCGAGACTTGAAATGGAAGTTTTCTAGAAGACGTCTGGCTGAATATATTCAAGTGATACTACAATTACTGTGCATTGGAATTGTATAGAAGGTTGACTCACAAATTGCAATGTGTTGGGAAGCTACCTATCTACTGGCGTCAGCTCCCATTGGAAGTAAAAGTTTGTGAATATGTTTGCAGTTTGCTTGTCGAATTCGTTGACTAGTGTAAGAGCTAAGTAAATTGTGAAGGATCACTATTAGTTGTCCTTAGCTATTGTTAAATTTGTACTTTTGATATAGTCAGATCTGTTTAGTGTGATTATTTGCAGTTGGGTGTACTATCTTAAGCACAGGGCGTTGCATCTTTATACAGTGAGAAGTGGCACAGAGTTAGTGGAGAATAGCGTTGTTCTCTCAGAGCTCAGTATTTTGTGTGTTCATGAATAGTTGAGTACTAGGTGGGGGAAGAGAGCTACTATGAAAAATGACATAGTTTACTTAAGACACGGGATATGTGTGTTAATTAGGTATATGATGAGTGTTTGAAATTCTTGAGAAGAATTAGTAACTGTCATTTGCAGTTGTAAATAAGTGTCAGTTTATAGTACAGTGTGTTGTTATTATAGCAATGCTTGAAACATTTGTTTTACATATAACATGCCTTGGTGATACGTGTCTTGCTTTGACAGGATGATCGATGCTAGTGAATATTATCGATTTCACCGATAGCGGATTAAGACAGTGAGGTTTTCATGCAGTGATGCGTTGGAGAAATTTGAGAGAGCAGAGCTAAGAGTTTTTGAAGCTTGTTGGGAAGTCGTATTTCATAGTTTGGTGCTTTTCTTGAGCCGGGTCCATTTACTATTTTTTATGCGGTGAAGAAGCAGAGCAGTGCGTTATCATTAGCATATGCTGAAGGCAGACTTGCAGTGGAGAATAGTTGCTGCACATTGAAGTACCAAAAGGAAATGTTGATGAGGTAAGGAATAGTGTTTGGATACAAAAGTTTAGTCCTAAAGTTATTTAAGGAATGAGAGGGAGATTGAAATTTAATTGTGCATGTTGTATTTGAAGTTATGCAAAGTTTGTGGAGGGTAAATTTGAATGTGACAGTGTCAGAGTGACAGGTTGAAGTTTCGAGGTACGTGCGTGTCTTGCTAATTTTTCGATAGTTGGTCCTATTTACAGTGATGTGATTATTGTTTTAATACGGAAGACAATTGCTGTGTTACACCATGCTAATGACTGTACTAGAAAAGTGTAGGAATGTTATCAGATGCTTCTATGGATAATAGTGAGAAAATATTTGGTTTTTCATTTGTTTAAATGATAATATGAATACATGACAGCAAATGTGCTGTCAACTTAATGCCTTGCCTGTTGGCCAGTATGTGCAACTGTTGATCAATCAATTACTCCTTTCAGTAATGATGGGATTGCACATGGAGCTGAACAGAAAGTGGGTGCGAGCCACATATTACAAAATAACCTGAGGAGGATCGAAATACATGGAACTTGTTTCTGCTGTTGAATTGAGCTGATAAGTTGTTGAGGTGAAAGCATCGTTTGTGACTAGATGTGAGAAGAAAGAGCCCACAGAAGACTCTCTCTTGTTGTGAGAATTAAGTGACTATAACTTGGAGAGACAATTGTTTCTCTCAGTGAGATGCAGTGTGAGAATGACGGGAACCGATTGTGCGGAATAGCATGGGCTGAGCTGCCAACCAATCCAGCGTAGGACCGAACCAAATTGGATGGATACTTGGTAATTGTACTTAGTGATTTTGTTTCAGATAAAGTGGTCTTTGATAGAGATTGTGTTTTGTTATCACAGTATTTGGAGAATTGTGCTGCATAGTAATGGCAGTTAGATTTTTGTTGTGTTAGATCTAATGATTAACCAAGAGGCACTAGTTGTGGATGTCAGCTCAGTTCATATACTGATTGACATCTTTTGTAGATTTGTCAGAGGGTAGCTCAACTCAAAGGTGTAACCCCTCAGTAATGCATCAGCAGTTGTCGTTGCGATGGAATTTTAAGTGTGTTAGTGTGTGTGTGTGTGTGTGTGTGTGTGTGTGTGTGTGTGTGTGTGTGTCAGGTGATAAGGCTGAATGTATTTTGAGTTGAGAATTTTGAAAGTCCTAGGTATGGCAAATAATGTGTGTTTGCATTACTTCTTGGATTTTTGCTGTGTAATTTTTGTGGATTTTTGGTTGATTTAAGGATCGGTACGTGATAGAATGGTGAGTGTGAAGGTTTCTTCTGTTTTCTTTGTGTAGGCAAGTTCTTTAATACACATTGTTAATGTGTTTGCTGCTACTCGTGTGATAACTAAAAGTAACAGATATTTTTTCGTGAGTGAGTCTGTGTTGTGAGTATAACGTTCATGTCTGATGGAGTGCACCTGCATCATTAGCTGTTGGAAAGAACTTGCAAATGGCAGCATGGTAACAACTGTCTAACAACAGGTGGAAAGTGAATCTACTGTGGAAATGTGAAGAAGACGTTTGATGTTGCTCCTTGATGGTAGAAGTGTGAATGGACATTTGAAGAAATACAAAAGTGATGCTGTACTGAAGGCATTGAAACATCAGACCAGTTAGAAGAAGAACACAAGTAACTTTGCACCGTGTGTTAGAGGCACAAGTGGAAGAACAGTATGAATACAGGTTGCCTCCTGATGCATGAAACATCTCACACAGGGACAGTGGTTGTTTTCTTGATGCAGGCTAATTTGTGTCAGTTTTGCTTGTGTATTGATATCCTCTTCCAGAAAAAGACATACAATGCTTTGTTTGAGAACACAGATTATTGGACAGAGATTTGAAAGAAGTTATGTCATGAATGCTTGGAAATGAGTTTTGAACAAAAGAGATATATCCTGTTGAGTGTTGGAGATTTCATTTGGCAAGTGTTAGTGGAATGGCAATGAGATTAAGTTGCTGGTAATCCCAAGCTCTTGAATGTCATGACATTGTCTGCGAGCTGGCATTTGGAATTTGTATGACATTAGCTGACAGACTACAGTGCTGCTGCACAGAAGGTTAGTGAGTGTGTACTTTTTGAGTGAGCAGACTAAACTGGTGGCCATGTGAGAAGATTTTCTCAGTGTGCTACTAACGTAATGGGTCTTACATGTTCATTGCAGCTACTTTCAGTGTATATCGATATAGACAAATGAACGCAATCCCATAATTGAATGTGAAAACCCCATGTGGCACTAGAGCGAGACTTGAAATGGAAGTTTTCTAGAAGACGTCTGGCTGAATATATTCAAGTGATACTACAATTACTGTGCATTGGAATTGTATAGAAGGTTGACTCACAAATTGCAATGTGTTGGGAAGCTACCTATCTACTGGCGTCAGCTCCCATTGGAAGTAAAGGTTTGTGAATATGTTTGCAGTTTGCTTGTCGAATTCGTTGACTAGTGTAAGAGCTAAGTAAATTGTGAAGGATCACTATTAGTTGTCCTTAGCTATTGTTAAATTTGTACTTTTGATATAGTCAGATCTGTTTAGTGTGATTATTTGCAGTTGGGTGTACTATCTTAAGCACAGGGCGTTGCATCTTTATACAGTGAGAAGTGGCACAGAGTTAGTGGAGAATAGCGTTGTTCTCTCAGAGCTCAGTATTTTGTGTGTTCATGAATAGTTGAGTACTAGGTGGCGGAAGAGAGCTACTATGAAAAATGACATAGTTTACTTAAGACACGGGATATGTGTGTTAATTAGGTATATGATGAGTGTTTGAAATTCTTGAGAAGAATTAGTAACTGTCATTTGCAGTTGTAAATAAGTGTCAGTTTATAGTACAGTGTGTTGTTATTATAGCAATGCTTGAAACATTTGTTTTACGTATAACATGCCTTGGTGATACGTGTCTTGCTTTGACAGGATGATCGATGCTAGTGAATATTATCGATTTCACCGATAGCGGATTAAGACAGTGAGGTTTTCATGCAGTGATGCGTTGGAGAAATTTGAGAGAGCAGAGCTAAGAGTTTTTGAAGCTTGTTGGGAAGTCGTATTTCATAGTTTGGTGCTTTTCTTGAGCCGGGTCCATTTACTATTTTTTATGCGGTGAAGAAGCAGAGCAGTGCGTTATCATTAGCATATGCTGAAGGCAGACTTGCAGTGGAGAATAGTTGCTGCACATTGAAGTACCAAAAGGAAATGTTGATCAGGTAAGGAATAGTGTTTGGATACAAAAGTTTAGTCCTAAAGTTACTTAAGGAATGAGAGGGAGACTGAAATTTAATTGTGCATGTTGTATTTGAAGTTATGCAAAGTTTGTGGAGGGTAAATTTGAATGTGACAGTGTCAGAGTGAAAGGTTGAAGTTTCGAGGTACGTGCGTGTCTTGCTAATTTTTCGATAGTTGGTCCTATTTACAGTGATGTGATTATTGTTTTAATACGGAAGACAATTGCTGTGTTACACCATGCTAATGACTGTACTAGAAAAGTGTAGGAATGTTATCAGATGCTTCTATGGATAATAGTGAGAAAATATTTGGTTTTTCATTTGTTTAAATGATAATATGAATACATGACAGCAAATGTGCTGTCAACTTAATGCCTTGCCTGTTGGCCAGTATGTGCAACTGTTGATCAATCAATTACTCCTTTCAGTAATGATGGGATTGCACATGGAGCTGAACAGAAAGTGGGTGCGAGCCACATATTACAAAATAACCTGAGGAGGATCGAAATACATGGAACTTGTTTCTGCTGTTGAATTGAGCTGATAAGTTGTTGAGGTGAAAGCATCGTTTGTGACTAGATGTGAGAAGAAAGAGCCCACAGAAGACTCTCTCTTGTTGTGAGAATTAAGTGACTATAACTTGGAGAGACAATTGTTTCTCTCAGTGAGATGCAGTGTGAGAATGACGGGAACCGATTGTGCGGAATAGCATGGGCTGAGCTGCCAACCAATCCAGCGTAGGACCGAACCAAATTGGATGGATACTTGGTAATTGTACTTAGTGATTTTGTTTCAGATAAAGTGGTCTTTGATAGAGATTGTGTTTTGTTATCACAGTATTTGGAGAATTGTGCTGCATAGTAATGGCAGTTAGATTTTTGTTGTGTTAGATCTAATGATTAACCAAGAGGCACTAGTTGTGGATGTCAGCTCAGTTCATATACTGATTGACATCTTTTGTAGATTTGTCAGAGGGTAGCTCAACTCAAAGGTGTAACCCCTCAGTAATGCATCAGCAGTTGTCGTTGCGATGGAATTTTAAGTGTGTTAGTGTGTGTGTGTGTGTGTGTGTGTGTGTGTGTGTCAGGTGATAAGGCTGAATGTATTTTGAGTTGAGAATTTTGAAAGTCCTAGGTATGGCAAATAATGTGTGTTTGCATTACTTCTTGGATTTTTGCTGTGTAATTTTTGTGGATTTTTGGTTGATTTAAGGATCGGTACGTGATAGAATGGCGAGTGTGAAGGTTTCTTCTGTTTTCTTTGTGTAGGCAAGTTCTTTAATACACATTGTTAATGTGTTTGCTGCTACTCGTGTGATAACTAAAAGTAACAGATATTTTTTCGTGAGTGAGTCTGTGTTGTGAGTATAACGTTCATGTCTGATGGAGTGCACCTGCATCATTAGCTGTTGGAAAGAACTTGCAAATGGCAGCATGGTAACAACTGTCTAACAACAGGTGGAAAGTGAATCTCTACTGTGGAAATGTGAAGAAGACGTTTGATGTTGCTCCTTGATGGTAGAAGTGTGAATGGACATTTGAAGAAATACAAAAGTGATGCTGTACTGAAGGCATTGAAACATCAGACCAGTTAGAAGAAGAACACAAGTAACTTTGCACCGTGTGTTAGAGGCACAAGTGGAAGAACAGTATGAATACAGGTTGCCTCCTGATGCATGAAACATCTCACACAGGGACAGTGGTTGTTTTCTTGATGCAGGCTAATTTGTGTCAGTTTTGCTTGTGTATTGATATCCTCTTCCAGAAAAAGACATACAATGCTTTGTTTGAGAACACAGATTATTGGACAGAGATTTGAAAGAAGTTATGTCATGAATGCTTGGAAATGAGTTTTGAACAAAAGAGATATATCCTGTTGAGTGTTGGAGATTTCATTTGGCAAGTGTTAGTGGAATGGCAATGAGATTAAGTTGCTGGTAATCCCAAGCTCTTGAATGTCATGACATTGTCTGCGAGCTGGCATTTGGAATTTGTATGACATTAGCTGACAGACTACAGTGCTGCTGCACAGAAGGTTAGTGAGTGTGTACTTTTTGAGTGAGCAGACTAAACTGGTGGCCATGTGAGAAGATTTTCTCAGTGTGCTACTAACGTAATGGGTCTTACATGTTCATTGCAGCTATTTTCAGTGTATATCGATATAGACAAATGAACGCAATCCCTTAATTGAATGTGAAAACCCCATGTGGCACTAGAGCGAGACTTGAAATGGAAGTTTTCTAGAAGACGTCTGGCTGAATATATTCAAGTGATACTACAATTACTGTGCATTGGAATTGTATAGAAGGTTGACTCACAAATTGCAATGTGTTGGGAAGCTACCTATCTACTGGCGTCAGCTCCCATTGGAAGTAAAGGTTTGTGAATATGTTTGCAGTTTGCTTGTCGAATTCGTTGACTAGTGTAAGAGCTAAGTAAATTGTGAAGGATCACTATTAGTTGTCCTTAGCTATTGTTAAATTTGTACTTTTGATATAGTCAGATCTGTTTAGTGTGATTATTTGCAGTTGGGTGTACTATCTTAAGCACAGGGCGTTGCATCTTTATACAGTGAGAAGTGGCACAGAGTTAGTGGAGAATAGCGTTGTTCTCTCAGAGTTCAGTATTTTGTGTGTTCATGAATAGTTGAGTACTAGGTGGGGGAAGAGAGCTACTATGAAAAATGACATAGTTTACTTAAGACACGGGATATGTGTGTTAATTAGGTATATGATGAGTGTTTGAAATTCTTGAGAAGAATTAGTAACTGTCATTTGCAGTTGTAAATAAGTGGCAGTTTAGAGTACAGTGTGTTGTTATTATAGCAATGCTTGAAACATTTGTTTTACATATAACATGCCTTGGTGATACGTGTCTTGCTTTGACAGGATGATCGATGCTAGTGAATATTATCGATTTCACCGATAGCGGATTAAGACAGTGAGGTTTTCATGCAGTGATGCGTTGGAGAAATTTGAGAGAGCAGAGCTAAGAGTTTTTGAAGCTTGTTGGGAAGTCGTATTTCATAGTTTGGTGCTTTTCTTGAGCCGGGTCCATTTACTATTTTTTATGCGGTGAAGAAGCAGAGCAGTGCGTTATCATTAGCATATGCTGAAGGCAGACTTGCAGTGGAGAATAGTTGCTGCACATTGAAGTACCAAAAGGAAATGTTGATGAGGTAAGGAATAGTGTTTGGATACAAAAGTTTAGTCCTAAAGTTATTTAAGGAATGAGAGGGAGATTGAAATTTAATTGTGCATGTTGTATTTGAAGTTATGCAAAGTTTGTGGAGGGTAAATTTGAATGTGACAGTGTCAGAGTGACAGGTTGAAGTTTCGAGGTACGTGCGTGTCTTGCTAATTTTTCGATAGTTGGTCCTATTTACAGTGATGTGATTATTGTTTTAATACGGAAGACAATTGCTGTGTTACACCATGCTAATGACTGTACTAGAAAAGTGTAGGAATGTTATCAGATGCTTCTATGGATAATAGTGAGAAAATATTTGGTTTTTCATTTGTTTAAATGATAATATGAATACATGACAGCAAATGTGCTGTCAACTTAATGCCTTGCCTGTTGGCCAGTATGTGCAACTGTTGATCAATCAATTACTCCTTTCAGTAATGATGGGATTGCACATGGAGCTGAACAGAAAGTGGGTGCGAGCCACATATTACAAAATAACCTGAGGAGGATCGAAATACATGGAACTTGTTTCTGCTGTTGAATTGAGCTGATAAGTTGTTGAGGTGAAAGCATCGTTTGTGACTAGATGTGAGAAGAAAGAGCCCACAGAAGACTCTCTCTTGTTGTGAGAATTAAGTGACTATAACTTGGAGAGACAATTGTTTCTCTCAGTGAGATGCAGTGTGAGAATGACGGGAACCGATTGTGCGGAATAGCATGGGCTGAGCTGCCAACCAATCCAGCGTAGGACCGAACCAAATTGGATGGATACTTGGTAATTGTACTTAGTGATTTTGTTTCAGATAAAGTGGTCTTTGATAGAGATTGTGTTTTGTTATCACAGTATTTGGAGAATTGTGCTGCATAGTAATGGCAGTTAGATTTTTGTTGTGTTAGATCTAATGATTAACCAAGAGGCACTAGTTGTGGATGTCAGCTCAGTTCATATACTGATTGACATCTTTTGTAGATTTGTCAGAGGGTAGCTCAACTCAAAGGTGTAACCCCTCAGTAATGCATCAGCAGTTGTCGTTGCGATGGAATTTTAAGTGTGTTAGTGTGTGTGTGTGTGTGTGTGTGTGTGTGTGTGTGTGTGTCAGGTGATAAGGCTGAATGTATTTTGAGTTGAGAATTTTGAAAGTCCTAGGTATGGCAAATAATGTGTGTTTGCATTACTTCTTGGATTTTTGCTGTGTAATTTTTGTGGATTTTTGGTTGATTTAAGGATCGGTACATGATAGAATGGCGAGTGTGAAGGTTTCTTCTGTTTTCTTTGTGTAGGCAAGTTCTTTAATACACATTGTTAATGTGTTTGCTGCTACTCGTGTGATAACTAAAAGTAACAGTTATTTTTTCGTGAGTGAGTCTGTGTTGTGAGTATAACGTTCATGTCTGATGGAGTGCACCTGCATCATTAGCTGTTGGAAAGAACTTGCAAATGGCAGCATGGTAACAACTGTCTAACAACAGGTGGAAAGTGAATCTCTACTGTGGAAATGTGAAGAAGACGTTTGATGTTGCTCCTTGATGGTAGAAGTGTGAATGGACATTTGAAGAAATACAAAAGTGATGCTGTACTGAAGGCATTGAAACATCAGACCAGTTAGAAGAAGAACACAAGTAACTTTGCACCGTGTGTTAGAGGCACAAGTGGAAGAACAGTATGAATACAGGTTGCCTCCTGATGCATGAAACATCTCACACAGGGACAGTGGTTGTTTTCTTGATGCAGGCTAATTTGTGTCAGTTTTGCTTGTGTATTGATATCCTCTTCCAGAAAAAGACATACAATGCTTTGTTTGAGAACACAGATTATTGGACAGAGATTTGAAAGAAGTTATGTCATGAATGCTTGGAAATGAGTTTTGAACAAAAGAGATATATCCTGTTGAGTGTTGGAGATTTCATTTGGCAAGTGTTAGTGGAATGGCAATGAGATTAAGTTGCTGGTAATCCCAAGCTCTTGAATGTCATGACATTGTCTGCGAGCTGGCATTTGGAATTTGTATGACATTAGCTGACAGACTACAGTGCTGCTGCACAGAAGGTTAGTGAGTGTGTACTTTTTGAGTGAGCAGACTAAACTGGTGGCCATGTGAGAAGATTTTCTCAGTGTGCTACTAACGTAATGGGTCTTACATGTTCATTGCAGCTATTTTCAGTGTATATCGATATAGACAAATGAACGCAATCCCATAATTGAATGTGAAAACCCCATGTGGCACTAGAGCGAGACTTGAAATGGAAGTTTTCTAGAAGACGTCTGGCTGAATATATTCAAGTGATACTACAATTACTGTGCATTGGAATTGTATAGAAGGTTGACTCACAAATTGCAATGTGTTGGGAAGCTACCTATCTACTGGCGTCAGCTCCCATTGGAAGTAAAGGTTTGTGAATATGTTTGCAGTTTGCTTGTCGAATTCTAGCTATTGTTAAATTTGTACTTTTGATATAGTCAGATCTGTTTAGTGTGATTATTTGCAGTTGGGTGTACTATCTTAAGCACAGGGCGTTGCATCTTTATACAGTGAGAAGTGGCACAGAGTTAGTGGAGAATAGCGTTGTTCTCTCAGAGTTCAGTATTTTGTGTGTTCATGAATAGTTGAGTACTAGGTGGCGGAAGAGAGCTACTATGAAAAATGACATAGTTTACTTAAGACACGGGATATGTGTGTTAATTAGGTATATGATGAGTGTTTGAAATTCTTGAGAAGAATTAGTAACTGTCATTTGCAGTTGTAAATAAGTGGCAGTTTAGAGTACAGTGTGTTGTTATTATAGCAATGCTTGAAACATTTGTTTTACATATAACATGCCTTGGTGATACGTGTCTTGCTTTGACAGGATGATCGATGCTAGTGAATATTATCGATTTCACCGATAGCGGATTAAGACAGTGAGGTTTTCATGCAGTGATGCGTTGGAGAAATTTGAGAGAGCAGAGCTAAGAGTTTTTGAAGCTTGTTGGGAAGTCGTATTTCATAGTTTGGTGCTTTTCTTGAGCCGGGTCCATTTACTATTTTTTATGCGGTGAAGAAGCAGAGCAGTGCGTTATCATTAGCATATGCTGAAGGCAGACTTGCAGTGGAGAATAGTTGCTGCACATTGAAGTACCAAAAGGAAATGTTGATGAGGTAAGGAATAGTGTTTGGATACAAAAGTTTAGTCCTAAAGTTATTTAAGGAATGAGAGGGAGATTGAAATTTAATTGTGCATGTTGTATTTGAAGTTATGCAAAGTTTGTGGAGGGTAAATTTGAATGTGACAGTGTCAGAGTGACAGGTTGAAGTTTCGAGGTACGTGCGTGTCTTGCTAATTTTTCGATAGTTGGTCCTATTTACAGTGATGTGATTATTGTTTTAATACGGAAGACAATTGCTGTGTTACACCATGCTAATGACTGTACTAGAAAAGTGTAGGAATGTTATCAGATGCTTCTATGGATAATAGTGAGAAAATATTTGGTTTTTCATTTGTTTAAATGATAATATGAATACATGACAGCAAATGTGCTGTCAACTTAATGCCTTGCCTGTTGGCCAGTATGTGCAACTGTTGATCAATCAATTACTCCTTTCAGTAATGATGGGATTGCACATGGAGCTGAACAGAAAGTGGGTGCGAGCCACATATTACAAAATAACCTGAGGAGGATCGAAATACATGGAACTTGTTTCTGCTGTTGAATTGAGCTGATAAGTTGTTGAGGTGAAAGCATCGTTTGTGACTAGATGTGAGAAGAAAGAGCCCACAGAAGACTCTCTCTTGTTGTGAGAATTAAGTGACTATAACTTGGAGAGACAATTGTTTCTCTCAGTGAGATGCAGTGTGAGAATGACGGGAACCGATTGTGCGGAATAGCATGGGCTGAGCTGCCAACCAATCCAGCGTAGGACCGAACCAAATTGGATGGATACTTGGTAATTGTACTTAGTGATTTTGTTTCAGATAAAGTGGTCTTTGATAGAGATTGTGTTTTGTTATCACAGTATTTGGAGAATTGTGCTGCATAGTAATGGCAGTTAGATTTTTGTTGTGTTAGATCTAATGATTAACCAAGAGGCACTAGTTGTGGATGTCAGCTCAGTTCATATACTGATTGACATCTTTTGTAGATTTGTCAGAGGGTAGCTCAACTCAAAGGTGTAACCCCTCAGTAATGCATCAGCAGTTGTCGTTGCGATGGAATTTTAAGTGTGTTAGTGTGTGTGTGTGTGTGTGTGTGTGTGTGTGTCAGGTGATAAGGCTGAATGTATTTTGAGTTGAGAATTTTGAAAGTCCTAGGTATGGCAAATAATGTGTGTTTGCATTACTTCTTGGATTTTTGCTGTGTAATTTTTGTGGATTTTTGGTTGATTTAAGGATCGGTACGTGATAGAATGGCGAGTGTGAAGGTTTCTTCTGTTTTCTTTGTGTAGGCAAGTTCTTTAATACACATTGTTAATGTGTTTGCTGCTACTCGTGTGATAACTAAAAGTAACAGATATTTTTTCGTGAGTGAGTCTGTGTTGTGAGTATAACGTTCATGTCTGATGGAGTGCACCTGCATCATTAGCTGTTGGAAAGAACTTGCAAATGGCAGCATGGTAACAACTGTCTAACAACAGGTGGAAAGTGAATCTCTACTGTGGAAATGTGAAGAAGACGTTTGATGTTGCTCCTTGATGGTAGAAGTGTGAATGGACATTTGAAGAAATACAAAAGTGATGCTGTACTGAAGGCATTGAAACATCAGACCAGTTAGAAGAAGAACACAAGTAACTTTGCACCGTGTGTTAGAGGCACAAGTGGAAGAACAGTATGAATACAGGTTGCCTCCTGATGCATGAAACATCTCACACAGGGACAGTGGTTGTTTTCTTGATGCAGGCTAATTTGTGTCAGTTTTGCTTGTGTATTGATATCCTCTTCCAGAAAAAGACATACAATGCTTTGTTTGAGAACACAGATTATTGGACAGAGATTTGAAAGAAGTTATGTCATGAATGCTTGGAAATGAGTTTTGAACAAAAGAGATATATCCTGTTGAGTGTTGGAGATTTCATTTGGCAAGTGTTAGTGGAATGGCAATGAGATTAAGTTGCTGGTAATCCCAAGCTCTTGAATGTCATGACATTGTCTGCGAGCTGGCATTTGGAATTTGTATGACATTAGCTGACAGACTACAGTGCTGCTGCACAGAAGGTTAGTGAGTGTGTACTTTTTGAGTGAGCAGACTAAACTGGTGGCCATGTGAGAAGATTTTCTCAGTGTGCTACTAACGTAATGGGTCTTACATGTTCATTGCAGCTATTTTCAGTGTATATCGATATAGACAAATGAACGCAATCCCTTAATTGAATGTGAAAACCCCATGTGGCACTAGAGCGAGACTTGAAATGGAAGTTTTCTAGAAGACGTCTGGCTGAATATATTCAAGTGATACTACAATTACTGTGCATTGGAATTGTATAGAAGGTTGACTCACAAATTGCAATGTGTTGGGAAGCTACCTATCTACTGGCGTCAGCTCCCATTGGAAGTAAAGGTTTGTGAATATGTTTGCAGTTTGCTTGTCGAATTCGTTGACTAGTGTAAGAGCTAAGTAAATTGTGAAGGATCACTATTAGTTGTCCTTAGCTATTGTTAAATTTGTACTTTTGATATAGTGAGATCTGTTTAGTGTGATTATTTGCAGTTGGGTGTACTATCTTAAGCACAGGGCGTTGCATCTTTATACAGTGAGAAGTGGCACAGAGTTAGTGGAGAATAGCGTTGTTCTCTCAGAGTTCAGTATTTTGTGTGTTCATGAATAGTTGAGTACTAGGTGGGGGAAGAGAGCTACTATGAAAAATGACATAGTTTACTTAAGACACGGGATATGTGTGTTAATTAGGTATATGATGAGTGTTTGAAATTCTTGAGAAGAATTAGTAACTGTCATTTGCAGTTGTAAATAAGTGGCAGTTTAGAGTACAGTGTGTTGTTATTATAGCAATGCTTGAAACATTTGTTTTACATATAACATGCCTTGGTGATACGTGTCTTGCTTTGACAGGATGATCGATGCTAGTGAATATTATCGATTTCACCGATAGCGGATTAAGACAGTGAGGTTTTCATGCAGTGATGCGTTGGAGAAATTTGAGAGAGCAGAGCTAAGAGTTTTTGAAGCTTGTTGGGAAGTCGTATTTCATAGTTTGGTGCTTTTCTTGAGCCGGGTCCATTTACTATTTTTTATGCGGTGAAGAAGCAGAGCAGTGCGTTATCATTAGCATATGCTGAAGGCAGACTTGCAGTGGAGAATAGTTGCTGCACATTGAAGTACCAAAAGGAAATGTTGATGAGGTAAGGAATAGTGTTTGGATACAAAAGTTTAGTCCTAAAGTTATTTAAGGAATGAGAGGGAGATTGAAATTTAATTGTGCATGTTGTATTTGAAGTTATGCAAAGTTTGTGGAGGGTAAATTTGAATGTGACAGTGTCAGAGTGACAGGTTGAAGTTTCGAGGTACGTGCGTGTCTTGCTAATTTTTCGATAGTTGGTCCTATTTACAGTGATGTGATTATTGTTTTAATACGGAAGACAATTGCTGTGTTACACCATGCTAATGACTGTACTAGAAAAGTGTAGGAATGTTATCAGATGCTTCTATGGATAATAGTGAGAAAATATTTGGTTTTTCATTTGTTTAAATGATAATATGAATACATGACAGCAAATGTGCTGTCAACTTAATGCCTTGCCTGTTGGCCAGTATGTGCAACTGTTGATCAATCAATTACTCCTTTCAGTAATGATGGGATTGCACATGGAGCTGAACAGAAAGTGGGTGCGAGCCACATATTACAAAATAACCTGAGGAGGATCGAAATACATGGAACTTGTTTCTGCTGTTGAATTGAGCTGATAAGTTGTTGAGGTGAAAGCATCGTTTGTGACTAGATGTGAGAAGAAAGAGCCCACAGAAGACTCTCTCTTGTTGTGAGAATTAAGTGACTATAACTTGGAGAGACAATTGTTTCTCTCAGTGAGATGCAGTGTGAGAATGACGGGAACCGATTGTGCGGAATAGCATGGGCTGAGCTGCCAACCAATCCAGCGTAGGACCGAACCAAATTGGATGGATACTTGGTAATTGTACTTAGTGATTTTGTTTCAGATAAAGTGGTCTTTGATAGAGATTGTGTTTTGTTATCACAGTATTTGGAGAATTGTGCTGCATAGTAATGGCAGTTAGATTTTTGTTGTGTTAGATCTAATGATTAACCAAGAGGCACTAGTTGTGGATGTCAGCTCAGTTCATATACTGATTGACATCTTTTGTAGATTTGTCAGAGGGTAGCTCAACTCAAAGGTGTAACCCCTCAGTAATGCATCAGCAGTTGTCGTTGCGATGGAATTTTAAGTGTGTTAGTGTGTGTGTGTGTGTGTGTGTGTGTGTGTGTGTGTGTGTGTGTGTGTGTCAGGTGATAAGGCTGAATGTATTTTGAGTTGAGAATTTTGAAAGTCCTAGGTATGGCAAATAATGTGTGTTTGCATTACTTCTTGGATTTTTGCTGTGTAATTTTTGTGGATTTTTGGTTGATTTAAGGATCGGTACATGATAGAATGGCGAGTGTGAAGGTTTCTTCTGTTTTCTTTGTGTAGGCAAGTTCTTTAATACACATTGTTAATGTGTTTGCTGCTACTCGTGTGATAACTAAAAGTAACAGTTATTTTTTCGTGAGTGAGTCTGTGTTGTGAGTATAACGTTCATGTCTGATGGAGTGCACCTGCATCATTAGCTGTTGGAAAGAACTTGCAAATGGCAGCATGGTAACAACTGTCTAACAACAGGTGGAAAGTGAATCTCTACTGTGGAAATGTGAAGAAGACGTTTGATGTTGCTCCTTGATGGTAGAAGTGTGAATGGACATTTGAAGAAATACAAAAGTGATGCTGTACTGAAGGCATTGAAACATCAGACCAGTTAGAAGAAGAACACAAGTAACTTTGCACCGTGTGTTAGAGGCACAAGTGGAAGAACAGTATGAATACAGGTTGCCTCCTGATGCATGAAACATCTCACACAGGGACAGTGGTTGTTTTCTTGATGCAGGCTAATTTGTGTCAGTTTTGCTTGTGTATTGATATCCTCTTCCAGAAAAAGACATACAATGCTTTGTTTGAGAACACAGATTATTGGACAGAGATTTGAAAGAAGTTATGTCATGAATGCTTGGAAATGAGTTTTGAACAAAAGAGATATATCCTGTTGAGTGTTGGAGATTTCATTTGGCAAGTGTTAGTGGAATGGCAATGAGATTAAGTTGCTGGTAATCCCAAGCTCTTGAATGTCATGACATTGTCTGCGAGCTGGCATTTGGAATTTGTATGACATTAGCTGACAGACTACAGTGCTGCTGCACAGAAGGTTAGTGAGTGTGTACTTTTTGAGTGAGCAGACTAAACTGGTGGCCATGTGAGAAGATTTTCTCAGTGTGCTACTAACGTAATGGGTCTTACATGTTCATTGCAGCTATTTTCAGTGTATATCGATATAGACAAATGAACGCAATCCCATAATTGAATGTGAAAACCCCATGTGGCACTAGAGCGAGACTTGAAATGGAAGTTTTCTAGAAGACGTCTGGCTGAATATATTCAAGTGATACTACAATTACTGTGCATTGGAATTGTATAGAAGGTTGACTCACAAATTGCAATGTGTTGGGAAGCTACCTATCTACTGGCGTCAGCTCCCATTGGAAGTAAAGGTTTGTGAATATGTTTGCAGTTTGCTTGTCGAATTCTAGCTATTGTTAAATTTGTACTTTTGATATAGTCAGATCTGTTTAGTGTGATTATTTGCAGTTGGGTGTACTATCTTAAGCACAGGGCGTTGCATCTTTATACAGTGAGAAGTGGCACAGAGTTAGTGGAGAATAGCGTTGTTCTCTCAGAGTTCAGTATTTTGTGTGTTCATGAATAGTTGAGTACTAGGTGGGGGAAGAGAGCTACTATGAAAAATGACATAGTTTACTTAAGACACGGGATATGTGTGTTAATTAGGTATATGATGAGTGTTTGAAATTCTTGAGAAGAATTAGTAACTGTCATTTGCAGTTGTAAATAAGTGGCAGTTTAGAGTACAGTGTGTTGTTATTATAGCAATGCTTGAAACATTTGTTTTACATATAACATGCCTTGGTGATACGTGTCTTGCTTTGACAGGATGATCGATGCTAGTGAATATTATCGATTTCACCGATAGCGGATTAAGACAGTGAGGTTTTCATGCAGTGATGCGTTGGAGAAATTTGAGAGAGCAGAGCTAAGAGTTTTTGAAGCTTGTTGGGAAGTCGTATTTCATAGTTTGGTGCTTTTCTTGAGCCGGGTCCATTTACTATTTTTTATGCGGTGAAGAAGCAGAGCAGTGCGTTATCATTAGCATATGCTGAAGGCAGACTTGCAGTGGAGAATAGTTGCTGCACATTGAAGTACCAAAAGGAAATGTTGATGAGGTAAGGAATAGTGTTTGGATACAAAAGTTTAGTCCTAAAGTTATTTAAGGAATGAGAGGGAGATTGAAATTTAATTGTGCATGTTGTATTTGAAGTTATGCAAAGTTTGTGGAGGGTAAATTTGAATGTGACAGTGTCAGAGTGACAGGTTGAAGTTTCGAGGTACGTGCGTGTCTTGCTAATTTTTCGATAGTTGGTCCTATTTACAGTGATGTGATTATTGTTTTAATACGGAAGACAATTGCTGTGTTACACCATGCTAATGACTGTACTAGAAAAGTGTAGGAATGTTATCAGATGCTTCTATGGATAATAGTGAGAAAATATTTGGTTTTTCATTTGTTTAAATGATAATATGAATACA
Organism: Schistocerca nitens; assembly: GCF_023898315.1. NCBI lineage: Eukaryota > Metazoa > Arthropoda > Insecta > Orthoptera > Acrididae > Schistocerca > Schistocerca nitens. Next base: position 79,390,323 of record NC_064623.1, on the reverse strand, counting down.
TGACAGCAAATGTGCTGTCAACTTAATGCCTTGCCTGTTGGCCAGTATGTGCAACTGTTGATCAATCAATTACTCCTTTCAGTAATGATGGGATTGCACATGGAGCTGAACAGAAAGTGGGTGCGAGCCACATATTACAAAATAACCTGAGGAGGATCGAAATACATGGAACTTGTTTCTGCTGTTGAATTGAGCTGATAAGTTGTTGAGGTGAAAGCATCGTTTGTGACTAGATGTGAGAAGAAAGAGCCCACAGAAGACTCTCTCTTGTTGTGAGAATTAAGTGACTATAACTTGGAGAGACAATTGTTTCTCTCAGTGAGATGCAGTGTGAGAATGACGGGAACCGATTGTGCGGAATAGCATGGGCTGAGCTGCCAACCAATCCAGCGTAGGACCGAACCAAATTGGATGGATACTTGGTAATTGTACTTAGTGATTTTGTTTCAGATAAAGTGGTCTTTGATAGAGATTGTGTTTTGTTATCACAGTATTTGGAGAATTGTGCTGCATAGTAATGGCAGTTAGATTTTTGTTGTGTTAGATCTAATGATTAACCAAGAGGCACTAGTTGTGGATGTCAGCTCAGTTCATATACTGATTGACATCTTTTGTAGATTTGTCAGAGGGTAGCTCAACTCAAAGGTGTAACCCCTCAGTAATGCATCAGCAGTTGTCGTTGCGATGGAATTTTAAGTGTGTTAGTGTGTGTGTGTGTGTGTGTGTGTGTGTGTGTGTGTGTGTCAGGTGATAAGGCTGAATGTATTTTGAGTTGAGAATTTTGAAAGTCCTAGGTATGGCAAATAATGTGTGTTTGCATTACTTCTTGGATTTTTGCTGTGTAATTTTTGTGGATTTTTGGTTGATTTAAGGATCGGTACATGATAGAATGGCGAGTGTGAAGGTTTCTTCTGTTTTCTTTGTGTAGGCAAGTTCTTTAATACACATTGTTAATGTGTTTGCTGCTACTCGTGTGATAACTAAAAGTAACAGTTATTTTTTCGTGAGTGAGTCTGTGTTGTGAGTATAACGTTCATGTCTGATGGAGTGCACCTGCATCATTAGCTGTTGGAAAGAACTTGCAAATGGCAGCATGGTAACAACTGTCTAACAACAGGTGGAAAGTGAATCTCTACTGTGGAAATGTGAAGAAGACGTTTGATGTTGCTCCTTGATGGTAGAAGTGTGAATGGACATTTGAAGAAATACAAAAGTGATGCTGTACTGAAGGCATTGAAACATCAGACCAGTTAGAAGAAGAACACAAGTAACTTTGCACCGTGTGTTAGAGGCACAAGTGGAAGAACAGTATGAATACAGGTTGCCTCCTGATGCATGAAACATCTCACACAGGGACAGTGGTTGTTTTCTTGATGCAGGCTAATTTGTGTCAGTTTTGCTTGTGTATTGATATCCTCTTCCAGAAAAAGACATACAATGCTTTGTTTGAGAACACAGATTATTGGACAGAGATTTGAAAGAAGTTATGTCATGAATGCTTGGAAATGAGTTTTGAACAAAAGAGATATATCCTGTTGAGTGTTGGAGATTTCATTTGGCAAGTGTTAGTGGAATGGCAATGAGATTAAGTTGCTGGTAATCCCAAGCTCTTGAATGTCATGACATTGTCTGCGAGCTGGCATTTGGAATTTGTATGACATTAGCTGACAGACTACAGTGCTGCTGCACAGAAGGTTAGTGAGTGTGTACTTTTTGAGTGAGCAGACTAAACTGGTGGCCATGTGAGAAGATTTTCTCAGTGTGCTACTAACGTAATGGGTCTTACATGTTCATTGCAGCTATTTTCAGTGTATATCGATATAGACAAATGAACGCAATCCCATAATTGAATGTGAAAACCCCATGTGGCACTAGAGCGAGACTTGAAATGGAAGTTTTCTAGAAGACGTCTGGCTGAATATATTCAAGTGATACTACAATTACTGTGCATTGGAATTGTATAGAAGGTTGACTCACAAATTGCAATGTGTTGGGAAGCTACCTATCTACTGGCGTCAGCTCCCATTGGAAGTAAAGGTTTGTGAATATGTTTGCAGTTTGCTTGTCGAATTCTAGCTATTGTTAAATTTGTACTTTTGATATAGTCAGATCTGTTTAGTGTGATTATTTGCAGTTGGGTGTACTATCTTAAGCACAGGGCGTTGCATCTTTATACAGTGAGAAGTGGCACAGAGTTAGTGGAGAATAGCGTTGTTCTCTCAGAGTTCAGTATTTTGTGTGTTCATGAATAGTTGAGTACTAGGTGGCGGAAGAGAGCTACTATGAAAAATGACATAGTTTACTTAAGACACGGGATATGTGTGTTAATTAGGTATATGATGAGTGTTTGAAATTCTTGAGAAGAATTAGTAACTGTCATTTGCAGTTGTAAATAAGTGGCAGTTTAGAGTACAGTGTGTTGTTATTATAGCAATGCTTGAAACATTTGTTTTACATATAACATGCCTTGGTGATACGTGTCTTGCTTTGACAGGATGATCGATGCTAGTGAATATTATCGATTTCACCGATAGCGGATTAAGACAGTGAGGTTTTCATGCAGTGATGCGTTGGAGAAATTTGAGAGAGCAGAGCTAAGAGTTTTTGAAGCTTGTTGGGAAGTCGTATTTCATAGTTTGGTGCTTTTCTTGAGCCGGGTCCATTTACTATTTTTTATGCGGTGAAGAAGCAGAGCAGTGCGTTATCATTAGCATATGCTGAAGGCAGACTTGCAGTGGAGAATAGTTGCTGCACATTGAAGTACCAAAAGGAAATGTTGATGAGGTAAGGAATAGTGTTTGGATACAAAAGTTTAGTCCTAAAGTTATTTAAGGAATGAGAGGGAGATTGAAATTTAATTGTGCATGTTGTATTTGAAGTTATGCAAAGTTTGTGGAGGGTAAATTTGAATGTGACAGTGTCAGAGTGACAGGTTGAAGTTTCGAGGTACGTGCGTGTCTTGCTAATTTTTCGATAGTTGGTCCTATTTACAGTGATGTGATTATTGTTTTAATACGGAAGACAATTGCTGTGTTACACCATGCTAATGACTGTACTAGAAAAGTGTAGGAATGTTATCAGATGCTTCTATGGATAATAGTGAGAAAATATTTGGTTTTTCATTTGTTTAAATGATAATATGAATACATGACAGCAAATGTGCTGTCAACTTAATGCCTTGCCTGTTGGCCAGTATGTGCAACTGTTGATCAATCAATTACTCCTTTCAGTAATGATGGGATTGCACATGGAGCTGAACAGAAAGTGGGTGCGAGCCACATATTACAAAATAACCTGAGGAGGATCGAAATACATGGAACTTGTTTCTGCTGTTGAATTGAGCTGATAAGTTGTTGAGGTGAAAGCATCGTTTGTGACTAGATGTGAGAAGAAAGAGCCCACAGAAGACTCTCTCTTGTTGTGAGAATTAAGTGACTATAACTTGGAGAGACAATTGTTTCTCTCAGTGAGATGCAGTGTGAGAATGACGGGAACCGATTGTGCGGAATAGCATGGGCTGAGCTGCCAACCAATCCAGCGTAGGACCGAACCAAATTGGATGGATACTTGGTAATTGTACTTAGTGATTTTGTTTCAGATAAAGTGGTCTTTGATAGAGATTGTGTTTTGTTATCACAGTATTTGGAGAATTGTGCTGCATAGTAATGGCAGTTAGATTTTTGTTGTGTTAGATCTAATGATTAACCAAGAGGCACTAGTTGTGGATGTCAGCTCAGTTCATATACTGATTGACATCTTTTGTAGATTTGTCAGAGGGTAGCTCAACTCAAAGGTGTAACCCCTCAGTAATGCATCAGCAGTTGTCGTTGCGATGGAATTTTAAGTGTGTTAGTGTGTGTGTGTGTGTGTGTGTGTGTGTGTGTCAGGTGATAAGGCTGAATGTATTTTGAGTTGAGAATTTTGAAAGTCCTAGGTATGGCAAATAATGTGTGTTTGCATTACTTCTTGGATTTTTGCTGTGTAATTTTTGTGGATTTTTGGTTGATTTAAGGATCGGTACGTGATAGAATGGCGAGTGTGAAGGTTTCTTCTGTTTTCTTTGTGTAGGCAAGTTCTTTAATACACATTGTTAATGTGTTTGCTGCTACTCGTGTGATAACTAAAAGTAACAGATATTTTTTCGTGAGTGAGTCTGTGTTGTGAGTATAACGTTCATGTCTGATGGAGTGCACCTGCATCATTAGCTGTTGGAAAGAACTTGCAAATGGCAGCATGGTAACAACTGTCTAACAACAGGTGGAAAGTGAATCTCTACTGTGGAAATGTGAAGAAGACGTTTGATGTTGCTCCTTGATGGTAGAAGTGTGAATGGACATTTGAAGAAATACAAAAGTGATGCTGTACTGAAGGCATTGAAACATCAGACCAGTTAGAAGAAGAACACAAGTAACTTTGCACCGTGTGTTAGAGGCACAAGTGGAAGAACAGTATGAATACAGGTTGCCTCCTGATGCATGAAACATCTCACACAGGGACAGTGGTTGTTTTCTTGATGCAGGCTAATTTGTGTCAGTTTTGCTTGTGTATTGATATCCTCTTCCAGAAAAAGACATACAATGCTTTGTTTGAGAACACAGATTATTGGACAGAGATTTGAAAGAAGTTATGTCATGAATGCTTGGAAATGAGTTTTGAACAAAAGAGATATATCCTGTTGAGTGTTGGAGATTTCATTTGGCAAGTGTTAGTGGAATGGCAATGAGATTAAGTTGCTGGTAATCCCAAGCTCTTGAATGTCATGACATTGTCTGCGAGCTGGCATTTGGAATTTGTATGACATTAGCTGACAGACTACAGTGCTGCTGCACAGAAGGTTAGTGAGTGTGTACTTTTTGAGTGAGCAGACTAAACTGGTGGCCATGTGAGAAGATTTTCTCAGTGTGCTACTAACGTAATGGGTCTTACATGTTCATTGCAGCTATTTTCAGTGTATATCGATATAGACAAATGAACGCAATCCCTTAATTGAATGTGAAAACCCCATGTGGCACTAGAGCGAGACTTGAAATGGAAGTTTTCTAGAAGACGTCTGGCTGAATATATTCAAGTGATACTACAATTACTGTGCATTGGAATTGTATAGAAGGTTGACTCACAAATTGCAATGTGTTGGGAAGCTACCTATCTACTGGCGTCAGCTCCCATTGGAAGTAAAGGTTTGTGAATATGTTTGCAGTTTGCTTGTCGAATTCGTTGACTAGTGTAAGAGCTAAGTAAATTGTGAAGGATCACTATTAGTTGTCCTTAGCTATTGTTAAATTTGTACTTTTGATATAGTGAGATCTGTTTAGTGTGATTATTTGCAGTTGGGTGTACTATCTTAAGCACAGGGCGTTGCATCTTTATACAGTGAGAAGTGGCACAGAGTTAGTGGAGAATAGCGTTGTTCTCTCAGAGTTCAGTATTTTGTGTGTTCATGAATAGTTGAGTACTAGGTGGGGGAAGAGAGCTACTATGAAAAATGACATAGTTTACTTAAGACACGGGATATGTGTGTTAATTAGGTATATGATGAGTGTTTGAAATTCTTGAGAAGAATTAGTAACTGTCATTTGCAGTTGTAAATAAGTGGCAGTTTAGAGTACAGTGTGTTGTTATTATAGCAATGCTTGAAACATTTGTTTTACATATAACATGCCTTGGTGATACGTGTCTTGCTTTGACAGGATGATCGATGCTAGTGAATATTATCGATTTCACCGATAGCGGATTAAGACAGTGAGGTTTTCATGCAGTGATGCGTTGGAGAAATTTGAGAGAGCAGAGCTAAGAGTTTTTGAAGCTTGTTGGGAAGTCGTATTTCATAGTTTGGTGCTTTTCTTGAGCCGGGTCCATTTACTATTTTTTATGCGGTGAAGAAGCAGAGCAGTGCGTTATCATTAGCATATGCTGAAGGCAGACTTGCAGTGGAGAATAGTTGCTGCACATTGAAGTACCAAAAGGAAATGTTGATGAGGTAAGGAATAGTGTTTGGATACAAAAGTTTAGTCCTAAAGTTATTTAAGGAATGAGAGGGAGATTGAAATTTAATTGTGCATGTTGTATTTGAAGTTATGCAAAGTTTGTGGAGGGTAAATTTGAATGTGACAGTGTCAGAGTGACAGGTTGAAGTTTCGAGGTACGTGCGTGTCTTGCTAATTTTTCGATAGTTGGTCCTATTTACAGTGATGTGATTATTGTTTTAATACGGAAGACAATTGCTGTGTTACACCATGCTAATGACTGTACTAGAAAAGTGTAGGAATGTTATCAGATGCTTCTATGGATAATAGTGAGAAAATATTTGGTTTTTCATTTGTTTAAATGATAATATGAATACATGACAGCAAATGTGCTGTCAACTTAATGCCTTGCCTGTTGGCCAGTATGTGCAACTGTTGATCAATCAATTACTCCTTTCAGTAATGATGGGATTGCACATGGAGCTGAACAGAAAGTGGGTGCGAGCCACATATTACAAAATAACCTGAGGAGGATCGAAATACATGGAACTTGTTTCTGCTGTTGAATTGAGCTGATAAGTTGTTGAGGTGAAAGCATCGTTTGTGACTAGATGTGAGAAGAAAGAGCCCACAGAAGACTCTCTCTTGTTGTGAGAATTAAGTGACTATAACTTGGAGAGACAATTGTTTCTCTCAGTGAGATGCAGTGTGAGAATGACGGGAACCGATTGTGCGGAATAGCATGGGCTGAGCTGCCAACCAATCCAGCGTAGGACCGAACCAAATTGGATGGATACTTGGTAATTGTACTTAGTGATTTTGTTTCAGATAAAGTGGTCTTTGATAGAGATTGTGTTTTGTTATCACAGTATTTGGAGAATTGTGCTGCATAGTAATGGCAGTTAGATTTTTGTTGTGTTAGATCTAATGATTAACCAAGAGGCACTAGTTGTGGATGTCAGCTCAGTTCATATACTGATTGACATCTTTTGTAGATTTGTCAGAGGGTAGCTCAACTCAAAGGTGTAACCCCTCAGTAATGCATCAGCAGTTGTCGTTGCGATGGAATTTTAAGTGTGTTAGTGTGTGTGTGTGTGTGTGTGTGTGTGTGTGTGTGTGTGTGTGTCAGGTGATAAGGCTGAATGTATTTTGAGTTGAGAATTTTGAAAGTCCTAGGTATGGCAAATAATGTGTGTTTGCATTACTTCTTGGATTTTTGCTGTGTAATTTTTGTGGATTTTTGGTTGATTTAAGGATCGGTACATGATAGAATGGCGAGTGTGAAGGTTTCTTCTGTTTTCTTTGTGTAGGCAAGTTCTTTAATACACATTGTTAATGTGTTTGCTGCTACTCGTGTGATAACTAAAAGTAACAGTTATTTTTTCGTGAGTGAGTCTGTGTTGTGAGTATAACGTTCATGTCTGATGGAGTGCACCTGCATCATTAGCTGTTGGAAAGAACTTGCAAATGGCAGCATGGTAACAACTGTCTAACAACAGGTGGAAAGTGAATCTCTACTGTGGAAATGTGAAGAAGACGTTTGATGTTGCTCCTTGATGGTAGAAGTGTGAATGGACATTTGAAGAAATACAAAAGTGATGCTGTACTGAAGGCATTGAAACATCAGACCAGTTAGAAGAAGAACACAAGTAACTTTGCACCGTGTGTTAGAGGCACAAGTGGAAGAACAGTATGAATACAGGTTGCCTCCTGATGCATGAAACATCTCACACAGGGACAGTGGTTGTTTTCTTGATGCAGGCTAATTTGTGTCAGTTTTGCTTGTGTATTGATATCCTCTTCCAGAAAAAGACATACAATGCTTTGTTTGAGAACACAGATTATTGGACAGAGATTTGAAAGAAGTTATGTCATGAATGCTTGGAAATGAGTTTTGAACAAAAGAGATATATCCTGTTGAGTGTTGGAGATTTCATTTGGCAAGTGTTAGTGGAATGGCAATGAGATTAAGTTGCTGGTAATCCCAAGCTCTTGAATGTCATGACATTGTCTGCGAGCTGGCATTTGGAATTTGTATGACATTAGCTGACAGACTACAGTGCTGCTGCACAGAAGGTTAGTGAGTGTGTACTTTTTGAGTGAGCAGACTAAACTGGTGGCCATGTGAGAAGATTTTCTCAGTGTGCTACTAACGTAATGGGTCTTACATGTTCATTGCAGCTATTTTCAGTGTATATCGATATAGACAAATGAACGCAATCCCATAATTGAATGTGAAAACCCCATGTGGCACTAGAGCGAGACTTGAAATGGAAGTTTTCTAGAAGACGTCTGGCTGAATATATTCAAGTGATACTACAATTACTGTGCATTGGAATTGTATAGAAGGTTGACTCACAAATTGCAATGTGTTGGGAAGCTACCTATCTACTGGCGTCAGCTCCCATTGGAAGTAAAGGTTTGTGAATATGTTTGCAGTTTGCTTGTCGAATTCTAGCTATTGTTAAATTTGTACTTTTGATATAGTCAGATCTGTTTAGTGTGATTATTTGCAGTTGGGTGTACTATCTTAAGCACAGGGCGTTGCATCTTTATACAGTGAGAAGTGGCACAGAGTTAGTGGAGAATAGCGTTGTTCTCTCAGAGTTCAGTATTTTGTGTGTTCATGAATAGTTGAGTACTAGGTGGGGGAAGAGAGCTACTATGAAAAATGACATAGTTTACTTAAGACACGGGATATGTGTGTTAATTAGGTATATGATGAGTGTTTGAAATTCTTGAGAAGAATTAGTAACTGTCATTTGCAGTTGTAAATAAGTGGCAGTTTAGAGTACAGTGTGTTGTTATTATAGCAATGCTTGAAACATTTGTTTTACATATAACATGCCTTGGTGATACGTGTCTTGCTTTGACAGGATGATCGATGCTAGTGAATATTATCGATTTCACCGATAGCGGATTAAGACAGTGAGGTTTTCATGCAGTGATGCGTTGGAGAAATTTGAGAGAGCAGAGCTAAGAGTTTTTGAAGCTTGTTGGGAAGTCGTATTTCATAGTTTGGTGCTTTTCTTGAGCCGGGTCCATTTACTATTTTTTTATGCGGTGAAGAAGCAGAGCAGTGCGTTATCATTAGCATATGCTGAAGGCAGACTTGCAGTGGAGAATAGTTGCTGCACATTGAAGTACCAAAAGGAAATGTTGATGAGGTAAGGAATAGTGTTTGGATACAAAAGTTTAGTCCTAAAGTTATTTAAGGAATGAGAGGGAGATTGAAATTTAATTGTGCATGTTGTATTTGAAGTTATGCAAAGTTTGTGGAGGGTAAATTTGAATGTGACAGTGTCAGAGTGACAGGTTGAAGTTTCGAGGTACGTGCGTGTCTTGCTAATTTTTCGATAGTTGGTCCTATTTACAGTGATGTGATTATTGTTTTAATACGGAAGACAATTGCTGTGTTACACCATGCTAATGACTGTACTAGAAAAGTGTAGGAATGTTATCAGATGCTTCTATGGATAATAGTGAGAAAATATTTGGTTTTTCATTTGTTTAAATGATAATATGAATACATGACAGCAAATGTGCTGTCAACTTAATGCCTTGCCTGTTGGCCAGTATGTGCAACTGTTGATCAATCAATTACTCCTTTCAGTAATGATGGGATTGCACATGGAGCTGAACAGAAAGTGGGTGCGAGCCACATATTACAAAATAACCTGAGGAGGATCGAAATACATGGAATTTGTTTCTGCTGTTGAATTGAGCTGATAAGTTGTTGAGGTGAAAGCATCGTTTGTGACTAGATGTGAGAAGAAAGAGCCCACAGAAGACTCTCTCTTGTTGTGAGAATTAAGTGACTATAACTTGGAGAGACAATTGTTTCTCTCAGTGAGATGCAGTGTGAGAATGACGGGAACCGATTGTGCGGAATAGCATGGGCTGAGCTGCCAACCAATCCAGCGTAGGACCGAACCAAATTGGATGGATACTTGGTAATTGTACCTAGTGATTTTGTTTCAGATAAAGTGGTCTTTGATAGAGATTGTGTTTTGTTATCACAGTATTTGGAGAATTGTGCTGCATAGTAATGGCAGTTAGATTTTTGTTGTGTTAGATCTAATGATTAACCAAGAGGCACTAGTTGTGGATGTCAGCTCAGTTCATATACTGATTGACATCTTTTGTAGATTTGTCAGAGGGTAGCTCAACTCAAAGGTGTAACCCCTCAGTAATGCATCAGCAGTTGTCGTTGCGATGGAATTTTAAGTGTGTGTGTGTGTGTGTGTGTGTGTGTGTGTGTGTGTGTGTGTGTGTGTGTGTGTGTGTGTGTGTGTCAGGTGATAAGGCTGAATGTATTTTGAGTTGAGAATTTTGAAAGTCCTAGGTATGGCAAATAATGTGTGTTTGCATTACTTCTTGGATTTTTGCTGTGTAATTTTTGTGGATTTTTGGTTGATTTAAGGATCGGTACGTGATAGAATGGCGAGTGTGAAGGTTTCTTCTGTTTTCTTTGTGTAGGCAAGTTCTTTAATACACATTGTTAATGTGTTTGCTGCTACTCGTGTGATAACTAAAAGTAACAGATATTTTTTCGTGAGTGAGTCTGTGTTGTGAGTATAACGTTCATGTCTGATGGAGTGCACCTGCATCATTAGCTGTTGGAAAGAACTTGCAAATGGCAGCATGGTAACAACTGTCTAACAACAGGTGGAAAGTGAATCTCTACTGTGGAAATGTGAAGAAGACGTTTGATGTTGCTCCTTGATGGTAGAAGTGTGAATGGACATTTGAAGAAATACAAAAGTGATGCTGTACTGAAGGCATTGAAACATCAGACCAGTTAGAAGAAGAACACAAGTAACTTTGCACCGTGTGTTAGAGGCACAAGTGGAAGAACAGTATGAATACAGGTTGCCTCCTGATGCATGAAACATCTCACACAGGGACAGTGGTTGTTTTCTTGATGCAGGCTAATTTGTGTCAGTTTTGCTTGTGTATTGATATCCTCTTCCAGAAAAAGACATACAATGCTTTGTTTGAGAACACAGATTATTGGACAGAGATTTGAAAGAAGTTATGTCATGAATGCTTGGAAATGAGTTTTGAACAAAAGAGATATATCCTGTTGAGTGTTGGAGATTTCATTTGGCAAGTGTTAGTGGAATGGCAATGAGATTAAGTTGCTGGTAATCCCAAGCTCTTGAATGTCATGACATTGTCTGCGAGCTGGCATTTGGAATTTGTATGACATTAGCTGACAGACTACAGTGCTGCTGCACAGAAGGTTAGTGAGTGTGTACTTTTTGAGTGAGCAGACTAAACTGGTGGCCATGTGAGAAGATTTTCTCAGTGTGCTACTAACGTAATGGGTCTTACATGTTCATTGCAGCTATTTTCAGTGTATATCGATATAGACAAATGAACGCAATCCCATAATTGAATGTGAAAACCCCATGTGGCACTAGAGCGAGACTTGAAATGGAAGTTTTCTAGAAGACGTCTGGCTGAATATATTCAAGTGATACTACAATTACTGTGCATTGGAATTGTATAGAAGGTTGACTCACAAATTGCAATGTGTTGGGAAGCTACCTATCTACTGGCGTCAGCTCCCATTGGAAGTAATGGTTTGTGAATATGTTTGCAGTTTGCTTGTCGAATTCTAGCTATTGTTAAATTTGTACTTTTGATATAGTCAGATCTGTTTAGTGTGATTATTTGCAGTTGGGTGTACTATCTTAAGCACAGGGCGTTGCATCTTTATACAGTGAGAAGTGGCACAGAGTTAGTGGAGAATAGCGTTGTTCTCTCAGAGCTCAGTATTTTGTGTGTTCATGAATAGTTGAGTACTAGGTGGGGGAAGAGAGCTACTATGAAAAATGACATAGTTTACTTAAGACACGGGATATGTGTGTTAATTAGGTATATGATGAGTGTTTGAAATTCTTGAGAAGAATTAGTAACTGTCATTTGCAGTTGTAAATAAGTGGCAGTTTATAGTACAGTGTGTTGTTATTATAGCAATGCTTGAAACATTTGTTTTACATATAACATGCCTTGGTGATACGTGTCTTGCTTTGACAGGATGATCAATGCTAGTGAATATTATCGATTTCACCGATAGCGGATTAAGACAGTGAGGTTTTCATGCAGTGATGCGTTGGAGAAATTTGAGAGAGCAGAGCTAAGAGTTTTTGAAGCTTGTTGGGAAGTCGTATTTCATAGTTTGGTGCTTTTCTTGAGCCGGGTCCATTTACTATTTTTTATGCGGTGAAGAAGCAGAGCAGTGCGTTATCATTAGCATATGCTGAAGGCAGACTTGCAGTGGAGAATAGTTGCTGCACATTGAAGTACCAAAAGGAAATGTTGATGAGGTAAGGAATAGTGTTTGGCTACAAAAGTTTAGTCCTAAAGTTATTTAAGGAATGAGAGGGAGATTGAAATTTAATTGTGCATGTTGTATTTGAAGTTATGCAAAGTTTGTGGAGGGTAAATTTGAATGTGACAGTGTCAGAGTGACAGGTTGAAGTTTCGAGGTACGTGCGTGTCTTGCTAATTTTTCGATAGTTGGTCCTATTTACAGTGATGTGATTATTGTTTTAATACGGAAGACAATTGCTGTGTTACACCATGCTAATGACTGTACTAGAAAAGTGTAGAAATGTTATCAGATGCTTCTATGGATAGTAGTGAGAAAATATTTGGTTTTTCATTTGTTTAAATGATAATATGAATACATGACAGCAAATGTGCTGTCAACTTAATGCCTTGCCTGTTGGCCAGTATGTGCAACTGTTGATCAATCAATTACTCCTTTCAGTAATGATGGGATTGCACATGGAGCTGAACAGAAAGTGGGTGCGAGCCACATATTACAAAATAACCTGAGGAGGATCGAAATACATGGAACTTGTTTCCGCTGTTGAATTGAGCTGATAAGTTGTTGAGGTGAAAGCATCGTTTGTGACTAGATGTGAGAAGAAAGAGCCCACAGAAGACTCTCTCTTGTTGTGAGAATTAAGTGACTATAACTTGGAGAGACAATTGTTTCTCTCAGTGAGATGCAGTGTGAGAATGACGGGAACCGATTGTGCGGAATAGCATGGGCTGAGCTGCCAACCAATCCAGCGTAGGACCGAACCAAATTGGATGGATACTTGGTAATTGTACGTAGTGATTGTGTTTCAGATAAAGTGGTCTTTGATAGAGATTGTGTTTTGTTATCACAGTATTTGGAGAATTGTGCTGCATAGTAATGGCAGTTAGATTTTTGTTGTGTTAGATCTAATGATTAACCAAGAGGCACTAGTTGTGGATGTCAGCTCAGTTCATATACTGATTGACATCTTTTGTAGATTTGTCAGAGGGTAGCTCAACTCAAAGGTGTAACCCCTCAGTAATGCATCAGCAGTTGTCGTTGCGATGGAATTTTAAGTGTGTTAGTGTGTGTGTGTGTGTGTGTGTGTGTGTGTGTGTGTGTGTGTGTGTGTGTGTGTGTGTGTGTGTGTCAGGTGATAAGGCTGAATGTATTTTGAGTTGAGAATTTTGAAAGTCCTAGGTATGGCAAATAATGTGTGTTTGCATTACTTCTTGGATTTTTGCTGTGTAATTTTTGTGGATTTTTGGTTGATTTAAGGATCGGTACATGATAGAATGGCGAGTGTGAAGGTTTCTTCTGTTTTCTTTGTGTAGGCAAGTTCTTTAATACACATTGTTAATGTGTTTGCTGCTACTCGTGTGATAACTAAAAGTAACAGATATTTTTTCGTGAGTGAGTCTGTGTTGTGAGTATAACGTTCATGTCTGATGGAGTGCACCTGCATCATTAGCTGTTGGAAAGAACTTGCAAATGGCAGCATGGTAACAACTGTCTAACAACAGGTGGAAAGTGAATCTCTACTGTGGAAATGTGAAGAAGACGTTTGATGTTGCTCCTTGATGGTAGAAGTGTGAATGGACATTTGAAGAAATACAAAAGTGATGCTGTACTGAAGGCATTGAAACATCAGACCAGTTAGAAGAAGAACACAAGTAACTTTGCACCGTGTGTTAGAGGCACAAGTGGAAGAACAGTATGAATACAGGTTGCCTCCTGATGCATGAAACATCTCACACAGGGACAGTGGTTGTTTTCTTGATGCAGGCTAATTTGTGTCAGTTTTGCTTGTGTATTGATATCCTCTTCCAGAAAAAGACATACAATGCTTTGTTTGAGAACACAGATTATTGGACAGAGATTTGAAAGAAGTTATGTCATGAATGCTTGGAAATGAGTTTTGAACAAAAGAGATATATCCTGTTGAGTGTTGGAGATTTCATTTGGCAAGTGTTAGTGGAATGGCAATGAGATTAAGTTGCTGGTAATCCCAAGCTCTTGAATGTCATGCCATTGTCTGCGAGCTGGCATTTGGAATTTGTATGACATTAGCTGACAGACTACAGTGCTGCTGCACAGAAGGTTAGTGAGTGTGTACTTTTTGAGTGAGCAGACTAAACTGGTGGCCATGTGAGAAGATTTTCTCAGTGTGCTACTAACGTAATGGGTCTTACATGTTCATTGCAGCTATTTTCAGTGTATATCGATATAGACAAATGAACGCAATCCCATAATTGAATGTGAAAACCCCATGTGGCACTAGAGCGAGACTTGAAATGGAAGTTTTCTAGAAGACGTCTGGCTGAATATATTCAAGTGATACTACAATTACTGTGCATTGGAATTGTATAGAAGGTTGACTCACAAATTGCAATGTGTTGGGAAGCTACCTATCTACTGGCGTCAGCTCCCATTGGAAGTAAAGGTTTGTGAATATGTTTGCAGTTTGCTTGTCGAATTCTAGCTATTGTTAAATTTGTACTTTTGATATAGTCAGATCTGTTTAGTGTGATTATTTGCAGTTGGGTGTACTATCTTAAGCACAGGGCGTTGCATCTTTATACAGTGAGAAGTGGCACAGAGTTAGTGGAGAATAGCGTTGTTCTCTCAGAGTTCAGTATTTTGTGTGTTCATGAATAGTTGAGTACTAGGTGGGGGAAGAGAGCTACTATGAAAAATGACATAGTTTACTTAAGACACGGGATATGTGTGTTAATTAGGTATATGATGAGTGTTTGAAATTCTTGAGAAGAATTAGTAACTGTCATTTGCAGTTGTAAATAAGTGGCAGTTTAGAGTACAGTGTGTTGTTATTATAGCAATGCTTGAAACATTTGTTTTACATATAACATGCCTTGGTGATACGTGTCTTGCTTTGACAGGATGATCGATGCTAGTGAATATTATCGATTTCACCGATAGCGGATTAAGACAGTGAGGTTTTCATGCAGTGATGCGTTGGAGAAATTTGAGAGAGCAGAGCTAAGAGTTTTTGAAGCTTGTTGGGAAGTCGTATTTCATAGTTTGGTGCTTTTCTTGAGCCGGGTCCATTTACTATTTTTTATGCGGTGAAGAAGCAGAGCAGTGCGTTATCATTAGCATATGCTGAAGGCAGACTTGCAGTGGAGAATAGTTGCTGCACATTGAAGTACCAAAAGGAAATGTTGATGAGGTAAGGAATAGTGTTTGGATACAAAAGTTTAGTCCTAAAGTTATTTAAGGAATGAGAGGGAGATTGAAATTTAATTGTGCATGTTGTATTTGAAGTTATGCAAAGTTTGTGGAGGGTAAATTTGAATGTGACAGTGTCAGAGTGACAGGTTGAAGTTTCGAGGTACGTGCGTGTCTTGCTAATTTTTCGATAGTTGGTCCTATTTACAGTGATGTGATTATTGTTTTAATACGGAAGACAATTGCTGTGTTACACCATGCTAATGACTGTACTAGAAAAGTGTAGGAATGTTATCAGATGCTTCTATGGATAATAGTGAGAAAATATTTGGTTTTTCATTTGTTTAAATGATAATATGAATACATGACAGCAAATGTGCTGTCAACTTAATGCCTTGCCTGTTGGCCAGTATGTGCAACTGTTGATCAATCAATTACTCCTTTCAGTAATGATGGGATTGCACATGGAGCTGAACAGAAAGTGGGTGCGAGCCACATATTACAAAATAACCTGAGGAGGATCGAAATACATGGAACTTGTTTCTGCTGTTGAATTGAGCTGATAAGTTGTTGAGGTGAAAGCATCGTTTGTGACTAGATGTGAGAAGAAAGAGCCCACAGAAGACTCTCTCTTGTTGTGAGAATTAAGTGACTATAACTTGGAGAGACAATTGTTTCTCTCAGTGAGATGCAGTGTGAGAATGACGGGAACCGATTGTGCGGAATAGCATGGGCTGAGCTGCCAACCAATCCAGCGTAGGACCGAACCAAATTGGATGGATACTTGGTAATTGTACTTAGTGATTTTGTTTCAGATAAAGTGGTCTTTGATAGAGATTGTGTTTTGTTATCACAGTATTTGGAGAATTGTGCTGCATAGTAATGGCAGTTAGATTTTTGTTGTGTTAGATCTAATGATTAACCAAGAGGCACTAGTTGTGGATGTCAGCTCAGTTCATATACTGATTGACATCTTTTGTAGATTTGTCAGAGGGTAGCTCAACTCAAAGGTGTAACCCCTCAGTAATGCATCAGCAGTTGTCGTTGCGATGGAATTTTAAGTGTGTTAGTGTGTGTGTGTGTGTGTGTGTGTGTGTGTGTGTGTGTGTGTGAGGTGATAAGGCTGAATGTATTTTGAGTTGAGAATTTTGAAAGTCCTAGGTATGGCAAATAATGTGTGTTTGCATTACTTCTTGGATTTTTGCTGTGTAATTTTTGTGGATTTTTGGTTGATTTAAGGATCGGTACGTGATAGAATGGCGAGTGTGAAGGTTTCTTCTGTTTTCTTTGTGTAGGCAAGTTCTTTAATACACATTGTTAATGTGTTTGCTGCTACTCGTGTGATAACTAAATGTAACAGATATTTTTTCGTGAGTGAGTCTGTGTTGTGAGTATAACGTTCATGTCTGATGGAGTGCACCTGCATCATTAGCTGTTGGAAAGAACTTGCAAATGGCAGCATGGTAACAACTGTCTAACAACAGGTGGAAAGTGAATCTCTACTGTGGAAATGTGAAGAAGACGTTTGATGTTGCTCCTTGATGGTAGAAGTGTGAATGGACATTTGAAGAAATACAAAAGTGATGCTGTACTGAAGGCATTGAAACATCAGACCAGTTAGAAGAAGAACACAAGTAACTTTGCACCGTGTGTTAGAGGCACAAGTGGAAGAACAGTATGAATACAGGTTGCCTCCTGATGCATGAAACATCTCACACAGGGACAGTGGTTGTTTTCTTGATGCAGGCTAATTTGTGTCAGTTTTGCTTGTGTATTGATATCCTCTTCCAGAAAAAGACATACAATGCTTTGTTTGAGAACACAGATTATTGGACAGAGATTTGAAAGAAGTTATGTCATGAATGCTTGGAAATGAGTTTTGAACAAAAGAGATATATCCTGTTGAGTGTTGGAGATTTCATTTGGCAAGTGTTAGTGGAATGGCAATGAGATTAAGTTGCTGGTAATCCCAAGCTCTTGAATGTCATGACATTGTCTGCGAGCTGGCATTTGGAATTTGTATGACATTAGCTGACAGACTACAGTGCTGCTGCACAGAAGGTTAGTGAGTGTGTACTTTTTGAGTGAGCAGACTAAACTGGTGGCCATGTGAGAAGATTTTCTCAGTGTGCTACTAACGTAATGGGTCTTACATGTTCATTGCAGCTATTTTCAGTGTATATCGATATAGACAAATGAACGCAATCCCATAATTGAATGTGAAAACCCCATGTGGCACTAGAGCGAGACTTGAAATGGAAGTTTTCTAGAAGACGTCTGGCTGAATATATTCAAGTGATACTACAATTACTGTGCATTGGAATTGTATAGAAGGTTGACTCACAATTTGCAATGTGTTGGGAAGCTACCTATCTACTGGCGTCAGCTCCCATTGGAAGTAATGGTTTGTGAATATGTTTGCAGTTTGCTTGTCGAATTCTAGCTATTGTTAAATTTGTACTTTTGATATAGTCAGATCTGTTTAGTGTGATTATTTGCAGTTGGGTGTACTATCTTAAGCACAGGGCGTTGCATCTTTATACAGTGAGAAGTGGCACAGAGTTAGTGGAGAATAGCGTTGTTCTCTCAGAGTTCAGTATTTTGTGTGTTCATGAATAGTTGAGTACTAGGTGGGGGAAGAGAGCTACTATGAAAAATGACATAGTTTACTTAAGACACGGGATATGTGTGTTAATTAGGTATATGATGAGTGTTTGAAATTCTTGAGAAGAATTAGTAACTGTCATTTGCAGTTGTAAATAAGTGGCAGTTTAGAGTACAGTGTGTTGTTATTATAGCAATGCTTGAAACATTTGTTTTACATATAACATGCCTTGGTGATACGTGTCTTGCTTTGACAGGATGATCGATGCTAGTGAATATTATCGATTTCACCGATAGCGGATTAAGACAGTGAGGTTTTCATGCAGTGATGCGTTGGAGAAATTTGAGAGAGCAGAGCTAAGAGTTTTTGAAGCTTGTTGGGAAGTCGTATTTCATAGTTTGGTGCTTTTCTTGAGCCGGGTCCATTTACTATTTTTTATGCGGTGAAGAAGCAGAGCAGTGCGTTATCATTAGCATATGCTGAAGGCAGACTTGCAGTGGAGAATAGTTGCTGCACATTGAAGTACCAAAAGGAAATGTTGATGAGGTAAGGAATAGTGTTTGGATACAAAAGTTTAGTCCTAAAGTTATTTAAGGAATGAGAGGGAGATTGAAATTTAATTGTGCATGTTGTATTTGAAGTTATACAAAGTTTGTGGAGGGTAAATTTGAATGTGACAGTGTCAGAGTGACAGGTTGAAGTTTCGAGGTACGTGCGTGTCTTGCTAATTTTTTGATAGTTGGTCCTATTTACAGTGATGTGATTATTGTTTTAATACGGAAGACAATTGCTGTGTTACACCATGCTAATGACTGTACTAGAAAAGTGTAGGAATGTTATCAGATGCTTCTATGGATAATAGTGAGAAAATATTTGGTTTTTCATTTGTTTAAATGATAATATGAATACATGACAGCAAATGTGCTGTCAACTTGATGCCTTGCCTGTTGGCCAGTATGTGCAACTGTTGATCAATCAATTACTCCTTTCAGTAATGATGGGATTGCACATGGAGCTGAACAGAAAGTGGGTGCGAGCCACATATTACAAAATAACCTGAGGAGGATCGAAATACATGGAACTTGTTTCTGCTGTTGAATTGAGCTGATAAGTTGTTGAGGTGAAAGCATCGTTTGTGACTAGATGTGAGAAGAAAGAGCCCACAGAAGACTCTCTCTTGTTGTGAGAATTAAGTGACTATAACTTGGAGAGACAATTGTTTCTCTCAGTGAGATGCAGTGTGAGAATGACGGGAACCGATTGTGCGGAATAGCATGGGCTGAGCTGCCAACCAATCCAGCGTAGGACCGAACCAAATTGGATGGATACTTGGTAATTGTACTTAGTGATTTTGTTTCAGATAAAGTGGTCTTTGATAGAGATTGTGTTTTGTTATCACAGTATTTGGAGAATTGTGCTGCATAGTAATGGCAGTTAGATTTTTGTTGTGTTAGATCTAATGATTAACCAAGAGGCACTAGTTGTGGATGTCAGCTCAGTTCATATACTGATTGACATCTTTTGTAGATTTGTCAGAGGGTAGCTCAACTCAAAGGTGTAACCCCTCAGTAATGCATCAGCAGTTGTCGTTGCGATGGAATTTTAAGTGTGTGTGTGTGTGTGTGTGTGTGTGTGTGTGTGTGTGTGTCAGGTGATAAGGCTGAATGTATTTTGAGTTGAGAATTTTGAAAGTCCTAGGTATGGCAAATAATGTGTGTTTGCATTACTTCTTGGATTTTTGCTGTGTAATTTTTGTGGATTTTTGGTTGATTTAAGGATCGGTACGTGATAGAATGGCGAGTGTGAAGGTTTCTTCTGTTTTCTTTGTGTAGGCAAGTTCTTTAATACACATTGTTAATGTGTTTGCTGCTACTCGTGTGATAACTAAAAGTAACAGATATTTTTTCGTGAGTGAGTCTGTGTTGTGAGTATAACGTTCATGTCTGATGGAGTGCACCTGCATCATTAGCTGTTGGAAAGAACTTGCAAATGGCAGCATGGTAACAACTGTCTAACAACAGGTGGAAAGTGAATCTCTACTGTGGAAATGTGAAGAAGACGTTTGATGTTGCTCCTTGATGGTAGAAGTGTGAATGGACATTTGAAGAAATACAAAAGTGATGCTGTACTGAAGGCATTGAAACATCAGACCAGTTAGAAGAAGAACACAAGTAACTTTGCACCGTGTGTTAGAGGCACAAGTGGAAGAACAGTATGAATACAGGTTGCCTCCTGATGCATGAAACATCTCACACAGGGACAGTGGTTGTTTTCTTGATGCAGGCTAATTTGTGTCAGTTTTGCTTGTGTATTGATATCCTCTTCCAGAAAAAGACATACAATGCTTTGTTTGAGAACACAGATTATTGGACAGAGATTTGAAAGAAGTTATGTCATGAATGCTTGGAAATGAGTTTTGAACAAAAGAGATATATCCTGTTGAGTGTTGGAGATTTCATTTGGCAAGTGTTAGTGGAATGGCAATGAGATTAAGTTGCTGGTAATCCCAAGCTCTTGAATGTCATGACATTGTCTGCGAGCTGGCATTTGGAATTTGTATGACATTAGCTGACAGACTACAGTGCTGCTGCACAGAAGGTTAGTGAGTGTGTACTTTTTGAGTGAGCAGACTAAACTGGTGGCCATGTGAGAAGATTTTCTCAGTGTGCTACTAACGTAATGGGTCTTACATGTTCATTGCAGCTATTTTCAGTGTATATCGATATAGACAAATGAACGCAATCCCATAATTGAATGTGAAAACCCCATGTGGCACTAGAGCGAGACTTGAAATGGAAGTTTTCTAGAAGACGTCTGGCTGAATATATTCAAGTGATACTACAATTACTGTGCATTGGAATTGTATAGAAGGTTGACTCACAAATTGCAATGTGTTGGGAAGCTACCTATCTACTGGCGTCAGCTCCCATTGGAAGTAAAGGTTTGTGAATATGTTTGCAGTTTGCTTGTCGAATTCGTTGACTAGTGTAAGAGCTAAGTAAATTGTGAAGGATCACTATTAGTTGTCCTTAGCTATTGTTAAATTTGTACTTTTGATATAGTCAGATCTGTTTAGTGTGATTATTTGCAGTTGGGTGTACTATCTTAAGCACAGGGCGTTGCATCTTTATACAGTGAGAAGTGGCACAGAGTTAGTGGAGAATAGCGTTGTTCTCTCAGAGCTCAGTATTTTGTGTGTTCATGAATAGTTGAGTACTAGGTGGGGGAAGAGAGCTACTATGAAAAATGACATAGTTTACTTAAGACACGGGATATGTGTGTTAATTAGGTATATGATGAGTGTTTGAAATTCTTGAGAAGAATTAGTAACTGTCATTTGCAGTTGTAAATAAGTGGCAGTTTAGAGTACAGTGTGTTGTTATTATAGCAATGCTTGAAACATTTGTTTTACATATAACATGCCTTGGTGATACGTGTCTTGCTTTGACAGGATGATCGATGCTAGTGAATATTATCGATTTCACCGATAGCGGATTAAGACAGTGAGGTTTTCATGCAGTGATGCGTTGGAGAAATTTGAGAGAGCAGAGCTAAGAGTTTTTGAAGCTTGTTGGGATGTCGTATTTCATAGTTTGGTGCTTTTCTTGAGCCGGGTCCATTTACTATTTTTTATGCGGTGAAGAAGCAGAGCAGTGCGTTATCATTAGCATATGCTGAAGGCAGACTTGCAGTGGAGAATAGTTGCTGCACATTGAAGTACCAAAAGGAAATGTTGATGAGGTAAGGAATAGTGTTTGGATACAAAAGTTTAGTCCTAAAGTTATTTAAGGAATGAGAGGGAGATTGAAATTTAATTGAATTGTGCATGTTGTATTTGAAGTTATGCAAAGTTTGTGGAGGGTAAATTTGAATGTGACAGTGTCAGAGTGACAGGTTGAAGTTTCGAGGTACGTGCGTGTCTTGCTAATTTTTCGATAGTTGGTCCTATTTACAGTGATGTGATTATTGTTTTAATACGGAAGACAATTGCTGTGTTACACCATGCTAATGACTGTACTAGAAAAGTGTAGAAATGTTATCAGATGCTTCTATGGATAGTAGTGAGAAAATATTTGGTTTTTCATTTGTTTAAATGATAATATGAATACATGACAGCAAATGTGCTGTCAACTTAATGCCTTGCCTGTTGGCCAGTATGTGCAACTGTTGATCAATCAATTACTCCTTTCAGTAATGATGGGATTGCACATGGAGCTGAACAGAAAGTGGGTGCGAGCCACATATTACAAAATAACCTGAGGAGGATCGAAATACATGGAACTTGTTTCCGCTGTTGAATTGAGCTGATAAGTTGTTGAGGTGAAGGCATCGTTTGTGACTAGATGTGAGAAGAAAGAGCCCACAGAAGACTCTCTCTTGTTGTGAGAATTAAGTGACTATAACTTGGAGAGACAATTGTTTCTCTCAGTGAGATGCAGTGTGGGAATGACGGGAACCGATTGTGCGGAATAGCATGGGCTGAGCTGCCAACCAATCCAGCGTAGGACCGAACCAAATTGGATGGATACTTGGTAATTGTACGTAGTGATTGTGTTTCAGATAAAGTGGTCTTTGATAGAGATTGTGTTTTGTTATCACAGTATTTGGAGAATTGTGCTGCATAGTAATGGCAGTTAGATTTTTGTTGTGTTAGATCTAATGATTAACCAAGAGGCACTAGTTGTGGATGTCAGCTCAGTTCGTATACTGATTGACATCTTTTGTAGATTTGTCAGAGGGTAGCTCAACTCAAAGGTGTAACCCCTCAGTAATGCATCAGCAGTTGTCGTTGCGATGGAATTTTAAGTGTGTTAGTGTGTGTGTGTGTGTGTGTGTGTGTGTGTGTGTCAGGTGATAAGGCTGAATGTATTTTGAGTTGAGAATTTTGAAAGTCCTAGGTATGGCAAATAATGTGTGTTTGCATTACTTCTTGGATTTTTGCTGTGTAATTTTTGTGGATTTTTGGTTGATTTAAGGATCGGTACATGATAGAATGGCGAGTGTGAAGGTTTCTTCTGTTTTCTTTGTGTAGGCAAGTTCTTTAATACACATTGTTAATGTGTTTGCTGCTACTCGTGTGATAACTAAAAGTAACAGATATTTTTTCGTGAGTGAGTCTGTGTTGTGAGTATAACGTTCATGTCTGATGGAGTGCACCTGCATCATTAGCTGTTGGAAAGAACTTGCAAATGGCAGCATGGTAACAACTGTCTAACAACAGGTGGAAAGTGAATCTCTACTGTGGAAATGTGAAGAAGACGTTTGATGTTGCTCCTTGATGGTAGAAGTGTGAATGGACATTTGAAGAAATACAAAAGTGATGCTGTACTGAAGGCATTGAAACATCAGGCCAGTTAGAAGATGAACACAAGTAACTTTGCACCGTGTGTTAGAGGCACAAGTGGAAGAACAGTATGAATACAGGTTGCCTCCTGATGCATGAAACATCTCACACAGGGACAGTGGTTGTTTTCTTGATGCAGGCTAATTTGTGTCAGTTTTGCTTGTGTATTGATATCCTCTTCCAGAAAAAGACATACAATGCTTTGTTTGAGAACACAGATTATTGGACAGAGATTTGAAAGAAGTTATGTCATGAATGCTTGGAAATGAGTTTTGAACAAAAGAGATATATCCTGTTGAGTGTTGGAGATTTCATTTGGCAAGTGTTAGTGGAATGGCAATGAGATTAAGTTGCTGGTAATCCCAAGCTCTTGAATGTCATGACATTGTCTGCGAGCTGGCATTTGGAATTTGTATGACATTAGCTGACAGACTACAGTGCTGCTGCACAGAAGGTTAGTGAGTGTGTACTTTTTGAGTGAGCAGACTAAACTGGTGGCCATGTGAGAAGATTTTCTCAGTGTGCTACTAACGTAATGGGTCTTACATGTTCATTGCAGCTATTTTCAGTGTATATCGATATAGACAAATGAACGCAATCCCATAATTGAATGTGAAAACCCCATGTGGCACTAGAGCGAGACTTGAAATGGAAGTTTTCTAGAAGACGTCTGGCTGAATATATTCAAGTGATACTACAATTACTGTGCATTGGAATTGTATAGAAGGTTGACTCACAAATTGCAATGTGTTGGGAAGCTACCTATCTACTGGCGTCAGCTCCCATTGGAAGTAAAGGTTTGTGAATATGTTTGCAGTTTGCTTGTCGAATTCGTTGACTAGTGTAAGAGCTAAGTAAATTGTGAAGGATCACTATTAGTTGTCCTTAGCTATTGTTAAATTTGTACTTTTGATATAGTCAGATCTGTTTAGTGTGATTATTTGCAGTTGGGTGTACTATCTTAAGCACAGGGCGTTGCATCTTTATACAGTGAGAAGTGGCACAGAGTTAGTGGAGAATAGCGTTGTTCTCTCAGAGCTCAGTATTTTGTGTGTTCATGAATAGTTGAGTACTAGGTGGCGGAAGAGAGCTACTATGAAAAATGACATAGTTTACTTAAGACACGGGATATGTGTGTTAATTAGGTATATGATGAGTGTTTGAAATTCTTGAGAAGAATTAGTAACTGTCATTTGCAGTTGTAAATAAGTGGCAGTTTAGAGTACAGTGTGTTGTTATTATAGCAATGCTTGAAACATTTGTTTTACATATAACATGCCTTGGTGATACGTGTCTTGCTTTGACAGGATGATCGATGCTAGTGAATATTATCGATTTCACCGATAGCGGATTAAGACAGTGAGGTTTTCATGCAGTGATGCGTTGGAGAAATTTGAGAGAGCAGAGCTAAGAGTTTTTGAAGCTTGTTGGGAAGTCGTATTTCATAGTTTGGTGCTTTTCTTGAGCCGGGTCCATTTACTATTTTTTATGCGGTGAAGAAGCAGAGCAGTGCGTTATCATTAGCATATGCTGAAGGCAGACTTGCAGTGGAGAATAGTTGCTGCACATTGAAGTACCAAAAGGAAATGTTGATGAGGTAAGGAATAGTGTTTGGATACAAAAGTTTAGTCCTAAAGTTATTTAAGGAATGAGAGGGAGATTGAAATTTAATTGTGCATGTTGTATTTGAAGTTATGCAAAGTTTGTGGAGGGTAAATTTGAATGTGACAGTGTCAGAGTGACAGGTTGAAGTTTCGAGGTACGTGCGTGTCTTGCTAATTTTTCGATAGTTGGTCCTATTTACAGTGATGTGATTATTGTTTTAATACGGAAGACAATTGCTGTGTTACACCATGCTAATGACTGTACTAGAAAAGTGTAGGAATGTTATCAGATGCTTCTATGGATAATAGTGAGAAAATATTTGGTTTTTCATTTGTTTAAATGATAATATGAATACATGACAGCAAATGTGCTGTCAACTTAATGCCTTGCCTGTTGGCCAGTATGTGCAACTGTTGATCAATCAATTACTCCTTTCAGTAATGATGGGATTGCACATGGAGCTGAACAGAATGTGGGTGCGAGCCACATATTACAAAATAACCTGAGGAGGATCGAAATACATGGAACTTGTTTCCGCTGTTGAATTGAGCTGATAAGTTGTTGAGGTGAAAGCATCGTTTGTGACTAGATGTGAGAAGAAAGAGCCCACAGAAGACTCTCTCTTGTTGTGAGAATTAAGTGACTATAACTTGGAGAGACAATTGTTTCTCTCAGTGAGATGCAGTGTGAGAATGACGGGAACCGATTGTGCGGAATAGCATGGGCTGAGCTGCCAACCAATCCAGCGTAGGACCGAACCAAATTGGATGGATACTTGGTAATTGTACGTAGTGATTGTGTTTCAGATAAAGTGGTCTTTGATAGAGATTGTGTTTTGTTATCACAGTATTTGGAGAATTGTGCTGCATAGTAATGGCAGTTAGATTTTTGTTGTGTTAGATCTAATGATTAACCAAGAGGCACTAGTTGTGGATGTCAGCTCAGTTCATATACTGATTGACATCTTTTGTAGATTTGTCAGAGGGTAGCTCAACTCAAAGGTGTAACCCCTCAGTAATGCATCAGCAGTTGTCGTTGCGATGGAATTTTAAGTGTGTTAGTGTGTTAGTGTGTGTGTGTGTGTGTGATAAGGCTGAATGTATTTTGAGTTGAGAATTTTGAAAGTCCTAGGTATGGCAAATAATGTGTGTTTGCATTACTTCTTGGATTTTTGCTGTGTAATTTTTGTGGATTTTTGGTTGATTTAAGGATCGGTACATGATAGAATGGCGAGTGTGAAGGTTTCTTCTGTTTTCTTTGTGTAGGCAAGTTCTTTAATACACATTGTTAATGTGTTTGCTGCTACTAGTGTGATAACTAAAAGTAACAGATATTTTTTCGTGAGTGAGTCTGTGTTGTGAGTATAACGTTCATGTCTGATGGAGTGCACCTGCATCATTAGCTGTTGGAAAGAACTTGCAAATGGCAGCATGGTAACAACTGTCTAACAACAGGTGGAAAGTGAATCTCTACTGTGGAAATGTGAAGAAGACGTTTGATGTTGCTCCTTGATGGTAGAAGTGTGAATGGACATTTGAAGAAATACAAAAGTGATGCTGTACTGAAGGCATTGAAACATCAGACCAGTTAGAAGAAGAACACAAGTAACTTTGCACCGTGTGTTAGAGGCACAAGTGGAAGAACAGTATGAATACAGGTTGCCTCCTGATGCATGAAACATCTCACACAGGGACAGTGGTTGTTTTCTTGATGCAGGCTAATTTGTGTCAGTTTTGCTTGTGTATTGATATCCTCTTCCAGAAAAAGACATACAATGCTTTGTTTGAGAACACAGATTATTGGACAGAGATTTGAAAGAAGTTATGTCATGAATGCTTGGAAATGAGTTTTGAACAAAAGAGATATATCCTGTTGAGTGTTGGAGATTTCATTTGGCAAGTGTTAGTGGAATGGCAATGAGATTAAGTTGCTGGTAATCCCAAGCTCTTGAATGTCATGACATTGTCTGCGAGCTGGCATTTGGAATTTGTATGACATTAGCTGACAGACTACAGTGCTGCTGCACAGAAGGTTAGTGAGTGTGTACTTTTTGAGTGAGCAGACTAAACTGGTGGCCATGTGAGGAGATTTTCTCAGTGTGCTACTAACGTAATGGGTCTTACATGTTCATTGCAGCTATTTTCAGTGTATATCGATATAGACAAATGAACGCAATCCCATAATTGAATGTGAAAACCCCATGTGGCACTAGAGCGAGACTTGAAATGGAAGTTTTCTAGAAGACGTCTGGCTGAATATATTCAAGTGATACTACAATTACTGTGCATTGGAATTGTATAGAAGGTTGACTCACAAATTGCAATGTGTTGGGAAGCTACCTATCTACTGGCGTCAGCTCCCATTGGAAGTAAAGGTTTGTGAATATGTTTGCAGTTTGCTTGTCGAATTCTAGCTATTGTTAAATTTGTACTTTTGATATAGTCAGATCTGTTTAGTGTGATTATTTGCAGTTGGGTGTACTATCTTAAGCACAGGGCGTTGCATCTTTATACAGTGAGAAGTGGCACAGAGTTAGTGGAGAATAGCGTTGTTCTCTCAGAGTTCAGTATTTTGTGTGTTCATGAATAGTTGAGTACTAGGTGGGGGAAGAGAGCTACTATGAAAAATGACATAGTTTACTTAAGACACGGGATATGTGTGTTAATTAGGTATATGATGAGTGTTTGAAATTCTTGAGAAGAATTAGTAACTGTCATTTGCAGTTGTAAATAAGTGGCAGTTTAGAGTACAGTGTGTTGTTATTATAGCAATGCTTGAAACATTTGTTTTACATATAACATGCCTTGGTGATACGTGTCTTGCTTTGACAGGATGATCGATGCTAGTGAATATTATCGATTTCACCGATAGCGGATTAAGACAGTGAGGTTTTCATGCAGTGATGCGTTGGAGAAATTTGAGAGAGCAGAGCTAAGAGTTTTTGAAGCTTGTTGGGAAGTCGTATTTCATAGTTTGGTGCTTTTCTTGAGCCGGGTCCATTTACTATTTTTTATGCGGTGAAGAAGCAGAGCAGTACATTATCATTAGCATATGCTGAAGGCAGACTTGCAGTGGAGAATAGTTGCTGCACATTGAAGTACCAAAAGGAAATGTTGATGAGGTAAGGAATAGTGTTTGGATACAAAAGTTTAGTCCTAAAGTTATTTAAGGAATGAGAGGGAGATTGAAATTTAATTGAATTGTGCATGTTGTATTTGAAGTTATGCAAAGTTTGTGGAGGGTAAATTTGAATGTGACAGTGTCAGAGTGACAGGTTGAAGTTTCGAGGTACGTGCGTGTCTTGCTAATTTTTCGATAGTTGGTCCTATTTACAGTGATGTGATTATTGTTTTAATACGGAAGACAATTGCTGTGTTACACCATGCTAATGACTGTACTAGAAAAGTGTAGGAATGTTATCAGATGCTTCTATGGATAATAGTGAGAAAATATTTGGTTTTTCATTTGTTTAAATGATAATATGAATACATGACAGCAAATGTGCTGTCAACTTAATGCCTTGCCTGTTGGCCAGTATGTGCAACTGTTGATCAATCAATTACTCCTTTCAGTAATGATGGGATTGCACATGGAGCTGAACAGAAAGTGGGTGCGAGCCACATATTACAAAATAACCTGAGGAGGATCGAAATACATGGAACTTGTTTCCGCTGTTGAATTGAGCTGATAAGTTGTTGAGGTGAAAGCATCGTTTGTGACTAGATGTGAGAAGAAAGAGCCCACAGAAGACTCTCTCTTGTTGTGAGAATTAAGTGACTATAACTTGGAGAGACAATTGTTTCTCTCAGTGAGATGCAGTGTGAGAATGACGGGAACCGATTGTGCGGAATAGCATGGGCTGAGCTGCCAACCAATCCAGCGTAGGACCGAACCAAATTGGATGGATACTTGGTAATTGTACGTAGTGATTGTGTTTCAGATAAAGTGGTCTTTGATAGAGATTGTGTTTTGTTATCACAGTATTTGGAGAATTGTGCTGCATAGTAATGGCAGTTAGATTTTTGTTGTGTTAGATCTAATGATTAACCAAGAGGCACTAGTTGTGGATGTCAGCTCAGTTCATATACTGATTGACATCTTTTGTAGATTTGTCAGAGGGTAGCTCAACTCAAAGGTGTAACCCCCAAGTAATGCATCAGCAGTTGTCGTTGCGATGAAATTTTAAGTGTGTTAGTGTGTGTGTGTGTGTGTGTGTGTGTGTGTGTGTGTGTGTGTGTGAGTTAGTGTCAGGTGATAAGGCTGAATGTATTTTGAGTTGAGAATTTTGAAAGTCCTAGGTATGGCAAATAATGTGTGTTTGCATTACTTCTTGGATTTTTGCTGTGTAATTTTTGTGGATTTTTGGTTGATTTAAGGATCGGTACATGATAGAATGGCGAGTGTGAAGGTTTCTTCTGTTTTCTTTGTGTAGGCAAGTTCTTTAATACACATTGTTAATGTGTTTGCTGCTACTCGTGTGATAACTAAAAGTAACAGATATTTTTTCGTGAGTGAGTCTGTGTTGTGAGTATAACGTTCATGTCTGATGGAGTGCACCTGCATCATTAGCTGTTGGAAAGAACTTGCAAATGGCAGCATGGTAACAACTGTCTAACAACAGGTGGAAAGTGAATCTCTACTGTGGAAATGTGAAGAAGACGTTTGATGTTGCTCCTTGATGGTAGAAGTGTGAATGGACATTTGAAGAAATACAAAAGTGATGCTGTACTGAAGGCATTGAAACATCAGACCAGTTAGAAGAAGAACACAAGTAACTTTGCACCGTGTGTTAGAGGCACAAGTGGAAGAACAGTATGAATACAGGTTGCCTCCTGATGCATGAATCATCTCACACAGGGACAGTGGTTGTTTTCTTGATGCAGGCTAATTTGTGTCAGTTTTGCTTGTGTATTGATATCCTCTTCCAGAAAAAGACATACAATGCTTTGTTTGAGAACACAGATTATTGGACAGAGATTTGAAAGAAGTTATGTCATGAATGCTTGGAAATGAGTTTTGAACAAAAGAGATATATCCTGTTGAGTGTTGGAGATTTCATTTGGCAAGTGTTAGTGGAATGGCAATGAGATTAAGTTGCTGGTAATCCCAAGCTCTTGAATGTCATGACATTGTCTGCGAGCTGGCATTTGGAATTTGTATGACATTAGCTGACAGACTACAGTGCTGCTGCACAGAAGGTTAGTGAGTGTGTACTTTTTGAGTGAGCAGACTAAACTGGTGGCCATGTGAGAAGATTTTCTCAGTGTGCTACTAACGTAATGGGTCTTACATGTTCATTGCAGCTATTTTCAGTGTATATCGATATAGACAAATGAACGCAATCCCATAATTGAATGTGAAAACCCCATGTGGCACTAGAGCGAGACTTGAAATGGAAGTTTTCTAGAAGACGTCTGGCTGAATATATTCAAGTGATACTACAATTACTGTGCATTGGAATTGTATAGAAGGTTGACTCACAAATTGCAATGTGTTGGGAAGCTACCTATCTACTGGCGTCAGCTCCCATTGGAAGTAAAGGTTTGTGAATATGTTTGCAGTTTGCTTGTCGAATTCTAGCTATTGTTAAATTTGTACTTTTGATATAGTCAGATCTGTTTAGTGTGATTATTTGCAGTTGGGTGTACTATCTTAAGCACAGGGCGTTGCATCTTTATACAGTGAGAAGTGGCACAGAGTTAGTGGAGAATAGCGTTGTTCTCTCAGAGTTCAGTATTTTGTGTGTTCATGAATAGTTGAGTACTAGGTGGGGGAAGAGAGCTACTATGAAAAATGACATAGTTTACTTAAGACACGGGATATGTGTGTTAATTAGGTATATGATGAGTGTTTGAAATTCTTGAGAAGAATTAGTAACTGTCATTTGCAGTTGTAAATAAGTGGCAGTTTAGAGTACAGTGTGTTGTTATTATAGCAATGCTTGAAACATTTGTTTTACATATAACATGTCTTGGTGATACGTGTCTTGCTTTGACAGGATGATCGATGCTAGTGAATATTATCGATTTCACCGATAGCGGATTAAGACAGTGAGGTTTTCATGCAGTGATGCGTTGGAGAAATTTGAGAGAGCAGAGCTAAGAGTTTTTGAAGCTTGTTGGGAAGTCGTATTTCATGGTTTGGTGCTTTTCTTGAGCCGGGTCCATTTACTATTTTTT